>NC_136247.1:30510000-30753326 GCF_053564925.1 Oryzias latipes | reverse complement strand
CCCTAACCCTAACCCTAACCCTAACCCTAACCCTAACCCTAACCCTAACCCTAACCCTAACCCTAACCCTAACCCTAACCCTAACCCTAACCCTAACCCTAACCCTAACCCTAACCCTAACCCTAACCCTAACCCTAACCCTAACCCTAACCCTAACCCTAACCCTAACCCTAACCCTAACCCTAACCCTAACCCTAACCCTAACCCTAACCCTAACCCTAACCCTAACCCTAACCCCTAACCCTAACCCTAACCCTAACCCTAACCCTAACCCTAACCCTAACCCTAACCCTAACCCTAACCCTAACCCTAACCCTAACCCTAACCCTAACCCTAACCCTAACCCTAACCCTAACCCTAACCCTAACCCTAACCCTAACCCTAACCCTAACCCTAACCCTAACCCTAACCCTAACCCTAACCCTAACCCTAACCCTAACCCTAACCCTAACCCTAACCCTAACCCTAACCCTAACCCTAACCCTAACCCTAACCCTAACCCTAACCCTAACCCTAACCCTAACCCTAACCCTAACCCTAACCCTAACCCTAACCCTAACCCTAACCCTAACCCTAACCCTAACCCTAACCCTAACCCTAACCCTAACCCTAACCCTAACCCTAACCCTAACCCTAACCCCTAACCCTAACCCTAACCCTAACCCTAACCCTAACCCTAACCCTAACCCTAACCCTAACCCTAACCCTAACCCTAACCCTAACCCTAACCCTAACCCTAACCCTAACCCTAACCCTAACCCTAACCCTAACCCTAACCCCTAACCCTAACCCTAACCCTAACCCTAACCCTAACCCTAACCCTAACCCTAACCCTAACCCTAACCCTAACCCTAACCCTAACCCCTAACCCTAACCCTAACCCTAACCCTAACCCTAACCCTAACCCTAACCCTAACCCTAACCCTAACCCTAACCCTAACCCTAACCCTAACCCTAACCCTAACCCTAACCCTAACCCTAACCCTAACCCTAACCCTAACCCTAACCCTAACCCTAACCCTAACCCTAACCCTAACCCTAACCCTAACCCTAACCCTAACCCTAACCCTAACCCTAACCCTAACCCTAACCCTAACCCTAACCCTAACCCTAACCCTAACCCTAACCCTAACCCTAACCCTAACCCTAACCCTAACCCTAACCCTAACCCTAACCCTAACCCTAACCCTAACCCTAACCCTAACCCTAACCCTAACCCTAACCCTAACCCTAACCCTAACCCTAACCCTAACCCTAACCCTAACCCTAACCCTAACCCTAACCCTAACCCTAACCCTAACCCTAACCCTAACCCTAACCCTAACCCTAACCCTAACCCTAACCCTAACCCTAACCCTAACCCTAACCCTAACCCTAACCCTAACCCTAACCCTAACCCTAACCCTAACCCTAACCCTAACCCTAACCCTAACCCTAACCCTAACCCTAACCCTAACCCTAACCCTAACCCTAACCCTAACCCTAACCCTAACCCTAACCCTAACCCTAACCCTAACCCTAACCCTAACCCTAACCCTAACCCTAACCCTAACCCTAACCCTAACCCTAACCCTAACCCTAACCCTAACCCTAACCCTAACCCTAACCCTAACCCTAACCCTAACCCTAACCCTAACCCTAACCCTAACCCTAACCCTAACCCTAACCCTAACCCTAACCCTAACCCTAACCCTAACCCTAACCCTAACCCTAACCCTAACCCTAACCCTAACCCTAACCCTAACCCTAACCCTAACCCTAACCCTAACCCTAACCCTAACCCTAACCCTAACCCTAACCCTAACCCTAACCCTAACCCTAACCCTAACCCTAACCCTAACCCTAACCCTAACCCTAACCCTAACCCTAACCCTAACCCTAACCCTAACCCTAACCCTAACCCTAACCCTAACCCTAACCCTAACCCTAACCCTAACCCTAACCCTAACCCTAACCCTAACCCTAACCCTAACCCTAACCCTAACCCTAACCCTAACCCTAACCCTAACCCTAACCCTAACCCTAACCCTAACCCTAACCCTAACCCTAACCCTAACCCTAACCCTAACCCTAACCCTAACCCTAACCCTAACCCTAACCCTAACCCCTAACCCTAACCCTAACCCTAACCCTAACCCTAACCCTAACCCTAACCCTAACCCTAACCCTAACCCTAACCCTAACCCTAACCCTAACCCTAACCCTAACCCTAACCCTAACCCTAACCCTAACCCTAACCCTAACCCTAACCCTAACCCTAACCCTAACCCTAACCCTAACCCTAACCCTAACCCTAACCCTAACCCTACCCTAACCCTAACCCTAACCCTAACCCTAACCCTAACCCTAACCCTAACCCTAACCCTAACCCTAACCCTAACCCTAACCCTAACCCTAACCCTAACCCTAACCCTAACCCTAACCCTAACCCTAACCCTAACCCTAACCCTAACCCTAACCCTAACCCTAACCCTAACCCTAACCCTAACCCTAACCCTAACCCTAACCCTAACCCTAACCCTAACCCTAACCCTAACCCTAACCCTAACCCTAACCCTAACCCTAACCCTAACCCTAACCCTAACCCTAACCCTAACCCTAACCCTAACCCTAACCCTAACCCTAACCCTAACCCTAACCCTAACCCTAACCCTAACCCTAACCCTAACCCTAACCCTAACCCTAACCCTAACCCTAACCCTAACCCTAACCCTAACCCTAACCCTAACCCTAACCCCTAACCCTAACCCTAACCCTAACCCTAACCCTAACCCTAACCCTAACCCTAACCCTAACCCTAACCCTAACCCTAACCCTAACCCTAACCCTAACCCTAACCCTAACCCTAACCCTAACCCTAACCCTAACCCTAACCCTAACCCTAACCCTAACCCTAACCCTAACCCTAACCCTAACCCTAACCCTAACCCTAACCCTAACCCTAACCCTAACCCTAACCCTAACCCTAACCCTAACCCTAACCCTAACCCTAACCCTAACCCTAACCCTAACCCTAACCCTAACCCTAACCCTAACCCTAACCCTAACCCTAACCCTAACCCTAACCCTAACCCTAACCCTAACCCTAACCCTAACCCTAACCCCTAACCCTAACCCTAACCCTAACCCTAACCCTAACCCTAACCCTAACCCTAACCCTAACCCTAACCCTAACCCTAACCCTAACCCTAACCCTAACCCTAACCCTAACCCTAACCCTAACCCTAACCCTAACCCTAACCCTAACCCTAACCCTAACCCTAACCCTAACCCTAACCCTAACCCTAACCCTAACCCTAACCCTAACCCTAACCCTAACCCTAACCCTAACCCTAACCCTAACCCTAACCCTAACCCTAACCCTAACCCTAACCCTAACCCTAACCCTAACCCTAACCCTAACCCTAACCCTAACCCTAACCCTAACCCTAACCCTAACCCTAACCCTAACCCTAACCCTAACCCTAACCCTAACCCTAACCCTAACCCTAACCCTAACCCTAACCCTAACCCTAACCCTAACCCTAACCCTAACCCTAACCCTAACCCTAACCCTAACCCTAACCCTAACCCTAACCCTAACCCTAACCCTAACCCTAACCCTAACCCTAACCCTAACCCTAACCCTAACCCTAACCCTAACCCTAACCCTAACCCTAACCCTAACCCTAACCCTAACCCTAACCCTAACCCTAACCCTAACCCTAACCCTAACCCTAACCCTAACCCTAACCCTAACCCTAACCCTAACCCTAACCCTAACCCTAACCCTAACCCTAACCCTAACCCTAACCCTAACCCTAACCCTAACCCTAACCCTAACCCTAACCCTAACCCTAACCCTAACCCTAACCCTAACCCTAACCCTAACCCTAACCCTAACCCTAACCCTAACCCTAACCCTAACCCTAACCCTAACCCTAACCCTAACCCTAACCCTAACCCTAACCCTAACCCTAACCCTAACCCTAACCCTAACCCTAACCCTAACCCTAACCCTAACCCTAACCCTAACCCTAACCCTAACCCTAACCCTAACCCTAACCCTAACCCTAACCCTAACCCTAACCCTAACCCTAACCCTAACCCTAACCCTAACCCTAACCCTAACCCTAACCCTAACCCTAACCCTAACCCTAACCCTAACCCTAACCCTAACCCTAACCCTAACCCTAACCCTAACCCTAACCCTAACCCTAACCCTAACCCTAACCCTAACCCTAACCCTAACCCTAACCCTAACCCTAACCCTAACCCTAACCCTAACCCTAACCCTAACCCTAACCCTAACCCTAACCCTAACCCTAACCCTAACCCTAACCCTAACCCTAACCCTAACCCTAACCCTAACCCTAACCCTAACCCTAACCCTAACCCTAACCCTAACCCTAACCCTAACCCTAACCCTAACCCTAACCCTAACCCTAACCCTAACCCTAACCCTAACCCTAACCCTAACCCTAACCCTAACCCTAACCCTAACCCTAACCCTAACCCTAACCCTAACCCTAACCCTAACCCTAACCCTAACCCTAACCCTAACCCTAACCCTAACCCTAACCCTAACCCTAACCCTAACCCTAACCCTAACCCTAACCCTAACCCTAACCCTAACCCTAACCCTAACCCTAACCCTAACCCTAACCCTAACCCTAACCCTAACCCTAACCCTAACCCTAACCCTAACCCTAACCCTAACCCTAACCCTAACCCTAACCCTAACCCTAACCCTAACCCTAACCCTAACCCTAACCCTAACCCTAACCCTAACCCTAACCCTAACCCTAACCCTAACCCTAACCCTAACCCTAACCCTAACCCTAACCCTAACCCTAACCCTAACCCTAACCCTAACCCTAACCCTAACCCTAACCCTAACCCTAACCCTAACCCTAACCCTAACCCTAACCCTAACCCTAACCCTAACCCTAACCCTAACCCTAACCCTAACCCTAACCCTAACCCTAACCCTAACCCTAACCCTAACCCTAACCCTAACCCTAACCCTAACCCTAACCCTAACCCTAACCCTAACCCTAACCCTAACCCTAACCCTAACCCTAACCCTAACCCTAACCCTAACCCTAACCCTAACCCTAACCCTAACCCTAACCCTAACCCTAACCCTAACCCTAACCCTAACCCTAACCCTAACCCTAACCCTAACCCTAACCCTAACCCTAACCCTAACCCTAACCCTAACCCTAACCCTAACCCTAACCCTAACCCTAACCCTAACCCTAACCCTAACCCTAACCCTAACCCTAACCCTAACCCTAACCCTAACCCTAACCCTAACCCTAACCCTAACCCTAACCCTAACCCTAACCCTAACCCTAACCCTAACCCTAACCCTAACCCTAACCCTAACCCTAACCCTAACCCTAACCCTAACCCTAACCCTAACCCTAACCCTAACCCTAACCCTAACCCTAACCCTAACCCTAACCCTAACCCTAACCCTAACCCTAACCCTAACCCTAACCCTAACCCTAACCCTAACCCTAACCCTAACCCTAACCCTAACCCTAACCCTAACCCTAACCCTAACCCTAACCCTAACCCTAACCCTAACCCTAACCCTAACCCTAACCCTAACCCTAACCCTAACCCTAACCCTAACCCTAACCCTAACCCTAACCCTAACCCTAACCCTAACCCTAACCCTAACCCTAACCCTAACCCTAACCCTAACCCTAACCCTAACCCTAACCCTAACCCTAACCCTAACCCTAACCCTAACCCTAACCCTAACCCTAACCCTAACCCTAACCCTAACCCTAACCCTAACCCTAACCCTAACCCTAACCCTAACCCTAACCCTAACCCTAACCCTAACCCTAACCCTAACCCTAACCCTAACCCTAACCCTAACCCTAACCCTAACCCTAACCCTAACCCTAACCCTAACCCTAACCCTAACCCTAACCCTAACCCTAACCCTAACCCTAACCCTAACCCTAACCCTAACCCTAACCCTAACCCTAACCCTAACCCTAACCCTAACCCTAACCCTAACCCTAACCCTAACCCTAACCCTAACCCTAACCCTAACCCTAACCCTAACCCTAACCCTAACCCTAACCCTAACCCTAACCCTAACCCTAACCCTAACCCTAACCCTAACCCTAACCCTAACCCTAACCCTAACCCTAACCCTAACCCTAACCCTAACCCTAACCCTAACCCTAACCCTAACCCTAACCCTAACCCTAACCCTAACCCTAACCCTAACCCTAACCCTAACCCTAACCCTAACCCTAACCCTAACCCTAACCCTAACCCTAACCCTAACCCTAACCCTAACCCTAACCCTAACCCTAACCCTAACCCTAACCCTAACCCTAACCCTAACCCTAACCCTAACCCTAACCCTAACCCTAACCCTAACCCTAACCCTAACCCTAACCCTAACCCTAACCCTAACCCTAACCCTAACCCTAACCCTAACCCTAACCCTAACCCTAACCCTAACCCTAACCCTAACCCTAACCCTAACCCTAACCCTAACCCTAACCCTAACCCTAACCCTAACCCTAACCCTAACCCTAACCCTAACCCTAACCCTAACCCTAACCCTAACCCTAACCCTAACCCTAACCCTAACCCTAACCCTAACCCTAACCCTAACCCTAACCCTAACCCTAACCCTAACCCTAACCCTAACCCTAACCCTAACCCTAACCCTAACCCTAACCCTAACCCTAACCCTAACCCTAACCCTAACCCTAACCCTAACCCTAACCCTAACCCTAACCCTAACCCTAACCCTAACCCTAACCCTAACCCTAACCCTAACCCTAACCCTAACCCTAACCCTAACCCTAACCCTAACCCTAACCCTAACCCTAACCCTAACCCTAACCCTAACCCTAACCCTAACCCTAACCCTAACCCTAACCCTAACCCTAACCCTAACCCTAACCCTAACCCTAACCCTAACCCTAACCCTAACCCTAACCCTAACCCTAACCCTAACCCTAACCCTAACCCTAACCCTAACCCTAACCCTAACCCTAACCCTAACCCTAACCCTAACCCTAACCCTAACCCTAACCCTAACCCTAACCCTAACCCTAACCCTAACCCTAACCCTAACCCTAACCCTAACCCTAACCCTAACCCTAACCCTAACCCTAACCCTAACCCTAACCCTAACCCTAACCCTAACCCTAACCCTAACCCTAACCCTAACCCTAACCCTAACCCTAACCCTAACCCTAACCCTAACCCTAACCCTAACCCTAACCCTAACCCTAACCCTAACCCTAACCCTAACCCTAACCCTAACCCTAACCCTAACCCTAACCCTAACCCTAACCCTAACCCTAACCCTAACCCTAACCCTAACCCTAACCCTAACCCTAACCCTAACCCTAACCCTAACCCTAACCCTAACCCTAACCCTAACCCTAACCCTAACCCTAACCCTAACCCTAACCCTAACCCTAACCCTAACCCTAACCCTAACCCTAACCCTAACCCTAACCCTAACCCTAACCCTAACCCTAACCCTAACCCTAACCCTAACCCTAACCCTAACCCTAACCCTAACCCTAACCCTAACCCTAACCCTAACCCTAACCCTAACCCTAACCCTAACCCTAACCCTAACCCTAACCCTAACCCTAACCCTAACCCTAACCCTAACCCTAACCCTAACCCTAACCCTAACCCTAACCCTAACCCTAACCCTAACCCTAACCCTAACCCTAACCCTAACCCTAACCCTAACCCTAACCCTAACCCTAACCCTAACCCTAACCCTAACCCTAACCCTAACCCTAACCCTAACCCTAACCCTAACCCTAACCCTAACCCTAACCCTAACCCTAACCCTAACCCTAACCCTAACCCTAACCCTAACCCTAACCCTAACCCTAACCCTAACCCTAACCCTAACCCTAACCCTAACCCTAACCCTAACCCTAACCCTAACCCTAACCCTAACCCTAACCCTAACCCTAACCCTAACCCTAACCCTAACCCTAACCCTAACCCTAACCCTAACCCTAACCCTAACCCTAACCCTAACCCTAACCCTAACCCTAACCCTAACCCTAACCCTAACCCTAACCCTAACCCTAACCCTAACCCTAACCCTAACCCTAACCCTAACCCTAACCCTAACCCTAACCCTAACCCTAACCCTAACCCTAACCCTAACCCTAACCCTAACCCTAACCCTAACCCTAACCCTAACCCTAACCCTAACCCTAACCCTAACCCTAACCCTAACCCTAACCCTAACCCTAACCCTAACCCTAACCCTAACCCTAACCCTAACCCTAACCCTAACCCTAACCCTAACCCTAACCCTAACCCTAACCCTAACCCTAACCCTAACCCTAACCCTAACCCTAACCCTAACCCTAACCCTAACCCTAACCCTAACCCTAACCCTAACCCTAACCCTAACCCTAACCCTAACCCTAACCCTAACCCTAACCCTAACCCTAACCCTAACCCTAACCCTAACCCTAACCCTAACCCTAACCCTAACCCTAACCCTAACCCTAACCCTAACCCTAACCCTAACCCTAACCCTAACCCTAACCCTAACCCTAACCCTAACCCTAACCCTAACCCTAACCCTAACCCTAACCCTAACCCTAACCCTAACCCTAACCCTAACCCTAACCCTAACCCTAACCCTAACCCTAACCCTAACCCTAACCCTAACCCTAACCCTAACCCTAACCCTAACCCTAACCCTAACCCTAACCCTAACCCTAACCCTAACCCTAACCCTAACCCTAACCCTAACCCTAACCCTAACCCTAACCCCTAACCCTAACCCTAACCCTAACCCTAACCCTAACCCTAACCCTAACCCTAACCCTAACCCTAACCCTAACCCTAACCCTAACCCTAACCCTAACCCTAACCCTAACCCTAACCCTAACCCTAACCCTAACCCTAACCCTAACCCTAACCCTAACCCTAACCCTAACCCTAACCCTAACCCTAACCCTAACCCTAACCCTAACCCTAACCCTAACCCTAACCCTAACCCTAACCCTAACCCTAACCCTAACCCTAACCCTAACCCTAACCCTAACCCTAACCCTAACCCTAACCCTAACCCTAACCCTAACCCTAACCCTAACCCTAACCCTAACCCTAACCCTAACCCTAACCCTAACCCTAACCCTAACCCTAACCCTAACCCTAACCCTAACCCTAACCCTAACCCTAACCCTAACCCTAACCCTAACCCTAACCCTAACCCTAACCCTAACCCTAACCCTAACCCTAACCCTAACCCTAACCCTAACCCTAACCCTAACCCTAACCCTAACCCTAACCCTAACCCTAACCCTAACCCTAACCCTAACCCTAACCCTAACCCTAACCCTAACCCTAACCCTAACCCTAACCCTAACCCTAACCCTAACCCTAACCCTAACCCTAACCCTAACCCTAACCCTAACCCTAACCCTAACCCTAACCCTAACCCTAACCCTAACCCTAACCCTAACCCTAACCCTAACCCTAACCCTAACCCTAACCCTAACCCTAACCCTAACCCTAACCCTAACCCTAACCCTAACCCTAACCCTAACCCTAACCCTAACCCTAACCCTAACCCTAACCCTAACCCTAACCCTAACCCTAACCCTAACCCTAACCCTAACCCTAACCCTAACCCTAACCCTAACCCTAACCCTAACCCTAACCCTAACCCTAACCCTAACCCTAACCCTAACCCTAACCCTAACCCTAACCCTAACCCTAACCCTAACCCTAACCCTAACCCTAACCCTAACCCTAACCCTAACCCTAACCCTAACCCTAACCCTAACCCTAACCCTAACCCTAACCCTAACCCTAACCCTAACCCTAACCCTAACCCTAACCCTAACCCTAACCCTAACCCTAACCCTAACCCTAACCCTAACCCTAACCCTAACCCTAACCCTAACCCTAACCCTAACCCTAACCCTAACCCTAACCCTAACCCTAACCCTAACCCTAACCCTAACCCTAACCCTAACCCTAACCCTAACCCTAACCCTAACCCTAACCCTAACCCTAACCCTAACCCTAACCCTAACCCTAACCCTAACCCTAACCCTAACCCTAACCCTAACCCTAACCCTAACCCTAACCCTAACCCTAACCCTAACCCTAACCCTAACCCTAACCCTAACCCTAACCCTAACCCTAACCCTAACCCTAACCCTAACCCTAACCCTAACCCTAACCCTAACCCTAACCCTAACCCTAACCCTAACCCTAACCCTAACCCTAACCCTAACCCTAACCCTAACCCTAACCCTAACCCTAACCCTAACCCTAACCCTAACCCTAACCCTAACCCTAACCCTAACCCTAACCCTAACCCTAACCCTAACCCTAACCCTAACCCTAACCCTAACCCTAACCCTAACCCTAACCCTAACCCTAACCCTAACCCTAACCCTAACCCTAACCCTAACCCTAACCCTAACCCTAACCCTAACCCTAACCCTAACCCTAACCCTAACCCTAACCCTAACCCTAACCCTAACCCTAACCCTAACCCTAACCCTAACCCTAACCCTAACCCTAACCCTAACCCTAACCCTAACCCTAACCCTAACCCTAACCCTAACCCTAACCCTAACCCTAACCCTAACCCTAACCCTAACCCTAACCCTAACCCTAACCCTAACCCTAACCCTAACCCTAACCCTAACCCTAACCCTAACCCTAACCCTAACCCTAACCCTAACCCTAACCCTAACCCTAACCCTAACCCTAACCCTAACCCTAACCCTAACCCTAACCCTAACCCTAACCCTAACCCTAACCCTAACCCTAACCCTAACCCTAACCCTAACCCTAACCCTAACCCTAACCCTAACCCTAACCCTAACCCTAACCCTAACCCTAACCCTAACCCTAACCCTAACCCTAACCCTAACCCTAACCCTAACCCTAACCCTAACCCTAACCCTAACCCTAACCCTAACCCTAACCCTAACCCTAACCCTAACCCTAACCCTAACCCTAACCCTAACCCTAACCCTAACCCTAACCCTAACCCTAACCCTAACCCTAACCCTAACCCTAACCCTAACCCTAACCCTAACCCTAACCCTAACCCTAACCCTAACCCTAACCCTAACCCTAACCCTAACCCTAACCCTAACCCTAACCCTAACCCTAACCCTAACCCTAACCCTAACCCTAACCCTAACCCTAACCCTAACCCTAACCCTAACCCTAACCCTAACCCTAACCCTAACCCTAACCCTAACCCTAACCCTAACCCTAACCCTAACCCTAACCCTAACCCTAACCCTAACCCTAACCCTAACCCTAACCCTAACCCTAACCCTAACCCTAACCCTAACCCTAACCCTAACCCTAACCCTAACCCTAACCCTAACCCTAACCCTAACCCTAACCCTAACCCTAACCCTAACCCTAACCCTAACCCTAACCCTAACCCTAACCCTAACCCTAACCCTAACCCTAACCCTAACCCTAACCCTAACCCTAACCCTAACCCTAACCCTAACCCTAACCCTAACCCTAACCCTAACCCTAACCCTAACCCTAACCCTAACCCTAACCCTAACCCTAACCCTAACCCTAACCCTAACCCTAACCCTAACCCTAACCCTAACCCTAACCCTAACCCTAACCCTAACCCTAACCCTAACCCTAACCCTAACCCTAACCCTAACCCTAACCCTAACCCTAACCCCTAACCCTAACCCTAACCCTAACCCTAACCCTAACCCTAACCCTAACCCTAACCCTAACCCCTAACCCTAACCCTAACCCTAACCCTAACCCTAACCCTTGTTTGTACAAGCTGGGTGATTTCCTTACCTGTTTGGACCTCATCTTGGTGAGGGGGGGTGTGCTCCCACTCCTAAAAACAATAAGTGAGAATATATTTCAAAGAGCCATAAAGCTACGGACAATTTCGGAAAAGCATGGATCCACAGCCATTCAGGAGCAAAACAAAGGCTAACTCCGCCCACCTGCTCTATTTAACAGGACCTGCTTCTCTCAACTCACTCACTCACCTTGCAGCCCTGTCATACGGAGGCACAATAACACAGGAGGCAATCAGACCAGGATTTATGGACAAAGGATTTTTATTCCATCCAAGCGCTCATGTACAAGGGATATACAAACAAAGATTGCTCAGTTCAGCACCTGAAGAAGGACCAGAAAGTCCGAAATATCGCGCATTATTCTGGGCAACAAGTGATTCCAGGAGGAGCCTGAAGATCATCCTGCAAAGAAAAGACAAGGCTACTTACCTGAAGAAATAGAGGAAATGTTCCTGAAAAGAAAAAGGAAGAGGAAAAAAATTGAAAATACAAGTTATCCAGGACGATGAGAGCCTAATTTTTGATCATGTAAGTCCATATATTCTAATTTTTGAGTGTGGGGCGGATGACTCTGGTTTTCTGGACGGAGGGAAGGCCAGAGCACTTGAGGTTCACCGCCTTTGGCGGTGAATTTCTAATCTTTAACCCCTGACGAGCCAGTGCCCCCTTGTCAGTCTGGTGCCGGGGTTTGAAGCCCCACTTCCTGCCATGCTGTAGAAGAAAAGATCTTTTCGCAGACATGATGTTTTGGACTATACATGCCTCTCAAGTCACCTAGCCCTAAACCTAACCTCAGTGAAGAAGTGAGAAAAACCTATTCTGAGAGGATTTTTGGAGGACAAATGACTGAAGAGGAAAAAGAAAAATTGTTTGTACAAGCTGGGTGATTTCCTTACCTGTTTGGACCTCATCTTGGTGAGGGGGGGTGTGCTCCCACTCCTAAAAACAATAAGTGAGAATATATTTCAAAGAGCCATAAAGCTACGGACAATTTCGGAAAAGCATGGATCCACAGCCATTCAGGAGCAAAACAAAGGCTAACTCCGCCCACCTGCTCTATTTAACAGGACCTGCTTCTCTCAACTCACTCACTCACCTTGCAGCCCTGTCATACGGAGGCACAATAACACAGGAGGCAATCAGACCAGGATTTATGGACAAAGGATTTTTATTCCATCCAAGCGCTCATGTACAAGGGATATACAAACAAAGATTGCTCAGTTCAGCACCTGAAGAAGGACCAGAAAGTCCGAAATATCGCGCATTATTCTGGGCAACAAGTGATTCCAGGAGGAGCCTGAAGATCATCCTGCAAAGAAAAGACAAGGCTACTTACCTGAAGAAATAGAGGAAATGTTCCTGAAAAGAAAAAGGAAGAGGAAAAAAATTGAAAATACAAGTTATCCAGGACGATGAGAGCCTAATTTTTGATCATGTAAGTCCATATATTCTAATTTTTGAGTGTGGGGCGGATGACTCTGGTTTTCTGGACGGAGGGAAGGCCAGAGCACTTGAGGTTCACCGCCTTTGGCGGTGAATTTCTAATCTTTAACCCCTGACGAGCCAGTGCCCCCTTGTCAGTCTGGTGCCGGGGTTTGAAGCCCCACTTCCTGCCATGCTGTAGAAGAAAAGATCTTTTCGCAGACATGATGTTTTGGACTATACATGCCTCTCAAGTCACCTAGCCCTAAACCTAACCTCAGTGAAGAAGTGAGAAAAACCTATTCTGAGAGGATTTTTGGAGGACAAATGACTGAAGAGGAAAAAGAAAAATTGTTTGTACAAGCTGGGTGATTTCCTTACCTGTTTGGACCTCATCTTGGTGAGGGGGGGTGTGCTCCCACTCCTAAAAACAATAAGTGAGAATATATTTCAAAGAGCCATAAAGCTACGGACAATTTCGGAAAAGCATGGATCCACAGCCATTCAGGAGCAAAACAAAGGCTAACTCCGCCCACCTGCTCTATTTAACAGGACCTGCTTCTCTCAACTCACTCACTCACCTTGCAGCCCTGTCATACGGAGGCACAATAACACAGGAGGCAATCAGACCAGGATTTATGGACAAAGGATTTTTATTCCATCCAAGCGCTCATGTACAAGGGATATACAAACAAAGATTGCTCAGTTCAGCACCTGAAGAAGGACCAGAAAGTCCGAAATATCGCGCATTATTCTGGGCAACAAGTGATTCCAGGAGGAGCCTGAAGATCATCCTGCAAAGAAAAGACAAGGCTACTTACCTGAAGAAATAGAGGAAATGTTCCTGAAAAGAAAAAGGAAGAGGAAAAAAATTGAAAATACAAGTTATCCAGGACGATGAGAGCCTAATTTTTGATCATGTAAGTCCATATATTCTAATTTTTGAGTGTGGGGCGGATGACTCTGGTTTTCTGGACGGAGGGAAGGCCAGAGCACTTGAGGTTCACCGCCTTTGGCGGTGAATTTCTAATCTTTAACCCCTGACGAGCCAGTGCCCCCTTGTCAGTCTGGTGCCGGGGTTTGAAGCCCCACTTCCTGCCATGCTGTAGAAGAAAAGATCTTTTCGCAGACATGATGTTTTGGACTATACATGCCTCTCAAGTCACCTAGCCCTAAACCTAACCTCAGTGAAGAAGTGAGAAAAACCTATTCTGAGAGGATTTTTGGAGGACAAATGACTGAAGAGGAAAAAGAAAAATTGTTTGTACAAGCTGGGTGATTTCCTTACCTGTTTGGACCTCATCTTGGTGAGGGGGGGTGTGCTCCCACTCCTAAAAACAATAAGTGAGAATATATTTCAAAGAGCCATAAAGCTACGGACAATTTCGGAAAAGCATGGATCCACAGCCATTCAGGAGCAAAACAAAGGCTAACTCCGCCCACCTGCTCTATTTAACAGGACCTGCTTCTCTCAACTCACTCACTCACCTTGCAGCCCTGTCATACGGAGGCACAATAACACAGGAGGCAATCAGACCAGGATTTATGGACAAAGGATTTTTATTCCATCCAAGCGCTCATGTACAAGGGATATACAAACAAAGATTGCTCAGTTCAGCACCTGAAGAAGGACCAGAAAGTCCGAAATATCGCGCATTATTCTGGGCAACAAGTGATTCCAGGAGGAGCCTGAAGATCATCCTGCAAAGAAAAGACAAGGCTACTTACCTGAAGAAATAGAGGAAATGTTCCTGAAAAGAAAAAGGAAGAGGAAAAAAATTGAAAATACAAGTTATCCAGGACGATGAGAGCCTAATTTTTGATCATGTAAGTCCATATATTCTAATTTTTGAGTGTGGGGCGGATGACTCTGGTTTTCTGGACGGAGGGAAGGCCAGAGCACTTGAGGTTCACCGCCTTTGGCGGTGAATTTCTAATCTTTAACCCCTGACGAGCCAGTGCCCCCTTGTCAGTCTGGTGCCGGGGTTTGAAGCCCCACTTCCTGCCATGCTGTAGAAGAAAAGATCTTTTCGCAGACATGATGTTTTGGACTATACATGCCTCTCAAGTCACCTAGCCCTAAACCTAACCTCAGTGAAGAAGTGAGAAAAACCTATTCTGAGAGGATTTTTGGAGGACAAATGACTGAAGAGGAAAAAGAAAAATTGTTTGTACAAGCTGGGTGATTTCCTTACCTGTTTGGACCTCATCTTGGTGAGGGGGGGTGTGCTCCCACTCCTAAAAACAATAAGTGAGAATATATTTCAAAGAGCCATAAAGCTACGGACAATTTCGGAAAAGCATGGATCCACAGCCATTCAGGAGCAAAACAAAGGCTAACTCCGCCCACCTGCTCTATTTAACAGGACCTGCTTCTCTCAACTCACTCACTCACCTTGCAGCCCTGTCATACGGAGGCACAATAACACAGGAGGCAATCAGACCAGGATTTATGGACAAAGGATTTTTATTCCATCCAAGCGCTCATGTACAAGGGATATACAAACAAAGATTGCTCAGTTCAGCACCTGAAGAAGGACCAGAAAGTCCGAAATATCGCGCATTATTCTGGGCAACAAGTGATTCCAGGAGGAGCCTGAAGATCATCCTGCAAAGAAAAGACAAGGCTACTTACCTGAAGAAATAGAGGAAATGTTCCTGAAAAGAAAAAGGAAGAGGAAAAAAATTGAAAATACAAGTTATCCAGGACGATGAGAGCCTAATTTTTGATCATGTAAGTCCATATATTCTAATTTTTGAGTGTGGGGCGGATGACTCTGGTTTTCTGGACGGAGGGAAGGCCAGAGCACTTGAGGTTCACCGCCTTTGGCGGTGAATTTCTAATCTTTAACCCCTGACGAGCCAGTGCCCCCTTGTCAGTCTGGTGCCGGGGTTTGAAGCCCCACTTCCTGCCATGCTGTAGAAGAAAAGATCTTTTCGCAGACATGATGTTTTGGACTACACATGCCTCTCAAGTCACCTAGCCCTAAACCTAACCTCAGTGAAGAAGTGAGAAAAACCTATTCTGAGAGGATTTTTGGAGGACAAATGACTGAAGAGGAAAAAGAAAAATTGTTTGTACAAGCTGGGTGATTTCCTTACCTGTTTGGACCTCATCTTGGTGAGGGGGGGTGTGCTCCCACTCCTAAAAACAATAAGTGAGAATATATTTCAAAGAGCCATAAAGCTACGGACAATTTCGGAAAAGCATGGATCCACAGCCATTCAGGAGCAAAACAAAGGCTAACTCCGCCCACCTGCTCTATTTAACAGGACCTGCTTCTCTCAACTCACTCACTCACCTTGCAGCCCTGTCATACGGAGGCACAATAACACAGGAGGCAATCAGACCAGGATTTATGGACAAAGGATTTTTATTCCATCCAAGCGCTCATGTACAAGGGATATACAAACAAAGATTGCTCAGTTCAGCACCTGAAGAAGGACCAGAAAGTCCGAAATATCGCGCATTATTCTGGGCAACAAGTGATTCCAGGAGGAGCCTGAAGATCATCCTGCAAAGAAAAGACAAGGCTACTTACCTGAAGAAATAGAGGAAATGTTCCTGAAAAGAAAAAGGAAGAGGAAAAAAATTGAAAATACAAGTTATCCAGGACGATGAGAGCCTAATTTTTGATCATGTAAGTCCATATATTCTAATTTTTGAGTGTGGGGCGGATGACTCTGGTTTTCTGGACGGAGGGAAGGCCAGAGCACTTGAGGTTCACCGCCTTTGGCGGTGAATTTCTAATCTTTAACCCCTGACGAGCCAGTGCCCCCTTGTCAGTCTGGTGCCGGGGTTTGAAGCCCCACTTCCTGCCATGCTGTAGAAGAAAAGATCTTTTCGCAGACATGATGTTTTGGACTATACATGCCTCTCAAGTCACCTAGCCCTAAACCTAACCTCAGTGAAGAAGTGAGAAAAACCTATTCTGAGAGGATTTTTGGAGGACAAATGACTGAAGAGGAAAAAGAAAAATTGTTTGTACAAGCTGGGTGATTTCCTTACCTGTTTGGACCTCATCTTGGTGAGGGGGGGTGTGCTCCCACTCCTAAAAACAATAAGTGAGAATATATTTCAAAGAGCCATAAAGCTACGGACAATTTCGGAAAAGCATGGATCCACAGCCATTCAGGAGCAAAACAAAGGCTAACTCCGCCCACCTGCTCTATTTAACAGGACCTGCTTCTCTCAACTCACTCACTCACCTTGCAGCCCTGTCATACGGAGGCACAATAACACAGGAGGCAATCAGACCAGGATTTATGGACAAAGGATTTTTATTCCATCCAAGCGCTCATGTACAAGGGATATACAAACAAAGATTGCTCAGTTCAGCACCTGAAGAAGGACCAGAAAGTCCGAAATATCGCGCATTATTCTGGGCAACAAGTGATTCCAGGAGGAGCCTGAAGATCATCCTGCAAAGAAAAGACAAGGCTACTTACCTGAAGAAATAGAGGAAATGTTCCTGAAAAGAAAAAGGAAGAGGAAAAAAATTGAAAATACAAGTTATCCAGGACGATGAGAGCCTAATTTTTGATCATGTAAGTCCATATATTCTAATTTTTGAGTGTGGGGCGGATGACTCTGGTTTTCTGGACGGAGGGAAGGCCAGAGCACTTGAGGTTCACCGCCTTTGGCGGTGAATTTCTAATCTTTAACCCCTGACGAGCCAGTGCCCCCTTGTCAGTCTGGTGCCGGGGTTTGAAGCCCCACTTCCTGCCATGCTGTAGAAGAAAAGATCTTTTCGCAGACATGATGTTTTGGACTATACATGCCTCTCAAGTCACCTAGCCCTAAACCTAACCTCAGTGAAGAAGTGAGAAAAACCTATTCTGAGAGGATTTTTGGAGGACAAATGACTGAAGAGGAAAAAGAAAAATTGTTTGTACAAGCTGGGTGATTTCCTTACCTGTTTGGACCTCATCTTGGTGAGGGGGGGTGTGCTCCCACTCCTAAAAACAATAAGTGAGAATATATTTCAAAGAGCCATAAAGCTACGGACAATTTCGGAAAAGCATGGATCCACAGCCATTCAGGAGCAAAACAAAGGCTAACTCCGCCCACCTGCTCTATTTAACAGGACCTGCTTCTCTCAACTCACTCACTCACCTTGCAGCCCTGTCATACGGAGGCACAATAACACAGGAGGCAATCAGACCAGGATTTATGGACAAAGGATTTTTATTCCATCCAAGCGCTCATGTACAAGGGATATACAAACAAAGATTGCTCAGTTCAGCACCTGAAGAAGGACCAGAAAGTCCGAAATATCGCGCATTATTCTGGGCAACAAGTGATTCCAGGAGGAGCCTGAAGATCATCCTGCAAAGAAAAGACAAGGCTACTTACCTGAAGAAATAGAGGAAATGTTCCTGAAAAGAAAAAGGAAGAGGAAAAAAATTGAAAATACAAGTTATCCAGGACGATGAGAGCCTAATTTTTGATCATGTAAGTCCATATATTCTAATTTTTGAGTGTGGGGCGGATGACTCTGGTTTTCTGGACGGAGGGAAGGCCAGAGCACTTGAGGTTCACCGCCTTTGGCGGTGAATTTCTAATCTTTAACCCCTGACGAGCCAGTGCCCCCTTGTCAGTCTGGTGCCGGGGTTTGAAGCCCCACTTCCTGCCATGCTGTAGAAGAAAAGATCTTTTCGCAGACATGATGTTTTGGACTATACATGCCTCTCAAGTCACCTAGCCCTAAACCTAACCTCAGTGAAGAAGTGAGAAAAACCTATTCTGAGAGGATTTTTGGAGGACAAATGACTGAAGAGGAAAAAGAAAAATTGTTTGTACAAGCTGGGTGATTTCCTTACCTGTTTGGACCTCATCTTGGTGAGGGGGGGTGTGCTCCCACTCCTAAAAACAATAAGTGAGAATATATTTCAAAGAGCCATAAAGCTACGGACAATTTCGGAAAAGCATGGATCCACAGCCATTCAGGAGCAAAACAAAGGCTAACTCCGCCCACCTGCTCTATTTAACAGGACCTGCTTCTCTCAACTCACTCACTCACCTTGCAGCCCTGTCATACGGAGGCACAATAACACAGGAGGCAATCAGACCAGGATTTATGGACAAAGGATTTTTATTCCATCCAAGCGCTCATGTACAAGGGATATACAAACAAAGATTGCTCAGTTCAGCACCTGAAGAAGGACCAGAAAGTCCGAAATATCGCGCATTATTCTGGGCAACAAGTGATTCCAGGAGGAGCCTGAAGATCATCCTGCAAAGAAAAGACAAGGCTACTTACCTGAAGAAATAGAGGAAATGTTCCTGAAAAGAAAAAGGAAGAGGAAAAAAATTGAAAATACAAGTTATCCAGGACGATGAGAGCCTAATTTTTGATCATGTAAGTCCATATATTCTAATTTTTGAGTGTGGGGCGGATGACTCTGGTTTTCTGGACGGAGGGAAGGCCAGAGCACTTGAGGTTCACCGCCTTTGGCGGTGAATTTCTAATCTTTAACCCCTGACGAGCCAGTGCCCCCTTGTCAGTCTGGTGCCGGGGTTTGAAGCCCCACTTCCTGCCATGCTGTAGAAGAAAAGATCTTTTCGCAGACATGATGTTTTGGACTATACATGCCTCTCAAGTCACCTAGCCCTAAACCTAACCTCAGTGAAGAAGTGAGAAAAACCTATTCTGAGAGGATTTTTGGAGGACAAATGACTGAAGAGGAAAAAGAAAAATTGTTTGTACAAGCTGGGTGATTTCCTTACCTGTTTGGACCTCATCTTGGTGAGGGGGGGTGTGCTCCCACTCCTAAAAACAATAAGTGAGAATATATTTCAAAGAGCCATAAAGCTACGGACAATTTCGGAAAAGCATGGATCCACAGCCATTCAGGAGCAAAACAAAGGCTAACTCCGCCCACCTGCTCTATTTAACAGGACCTGCTTCTCTCAACTCACTCACTCACCTTGCAGCCCTGTCATACGGAGGCACAATAACACAGGAGGCAATCAGACCAGGATTTATGGACAAAGGATTTTTATTCCATCCAAGCGCTCATGTACAAGGGATATACAAACAAAGATTGCTCAGTTCAGCACCTGAAGAAGGACCAGAAAGTCCGAAATATCGCGCATTATTCTGGGCAACAAGTGATTCCAGGAGGAGCCTGAAGATCATCCTGCAAAGAAAAGACAAGGCTACTTACCTGAAGAAATAGAGGAAATGTTCCTGAAAAGAAAAAGGAAGAGGAAAAAAATTGAAAATACAAGTTATCCAGGACGATGAGAGCCTAATTTTTGATCATGTAAGTCCATATATTCTAATTTTTGAGTGTGGGGCGGATGACTCTGGTTTTCTGGACGGAGGGAAGGCCAGAGCACTTGAGGTTCACCGCCTTTGGCGGTGAATTTCTAATCTTTAACCCCTGACGAGCCAGTGCCCCCTTGTCAGTCTGGTGCCGGGGTTTGAAGCCCCACTTCCTGCCATGCTGTAGAAGAAAAGATCTTTTCGCAGACATGATGTTTTGGACTATACATGCCTCTCAAGTCACCTAGCCCTAAACCTAACCTCAGTGAAGAAGTGAGAAAAACCTATTCTGAGAGGATTTTTGGAGGACAAATGACTGAAGAGGAAAAAGAAAAATTGTTTGTACAAGCTGGGTGATTTCCTTACCTGTTTGGACCTCATCTTGGTGAGGGGGGGTGTGCTCCCACTCCTAAAAACAATAAGTGAGAATATATTTCAAAGAGCCATAAAGCTACGGACAATTTCGGAAAAGCATGGATCCACAGCCATTCAGGAGCAAAACAAAGGCTAACTCCGCCCACCTGCTCTATTTAACAGGACCTGCTTCTCTCAACTCACTCACTCACCTTGCAGCCCTGTCATACGGAGGCACAATAACACAGGAGGCAATCAGACCAGGATTTATGGACAAAGGATTTTTATTCCATCCAAGCGCTCATGTACAAGGGATATACAAACAAAGATTGCTCAGTTCAGCACCTGAAGAAGGACCAGAAAGTCCGAAATATCGCGCATTATTCTGGGCAACAAGTGATTCCAGGAGGAGCCTGAAGATCATCCTGCAAAGAAAAGACAAGGCTACTTACCTGAAGAAATAGAGGAAATGTTCCTGAAAAGAAAAAGGAAGAGGAAAAAAATTGAAAATACAAGTTATCCAGGACGATGAGAGCCTAATTTTTGATCATGTAAGTCCATATATTCTAATTTTTGAGTGTGGGGCGGATGACTCTGGTTTTCTGGACGGAGGGAAGGCCAGAGCACTTGAGGTTCACCGCCTTTGGCGGTGAATTTCTAATCTTTAACCCCTGACGAGCCAGTGCCCCCTTGTCAGTCTGGTGCCGGGGTTTGAAGCCCCACTTCCTGCCATGCTGTAGAAGAAAAGATCTTTTCGCAGACATGATGTTTTGGACTATACATGCCTCTCAAGTCACCTAGCCCTAAACCTAACCTCAGTGAAGAAGTGAGAAAAACCTATTCTGAGAGGATTTTTGGAGGACAAATGACTGAAGAGGAAAAAGAAAAATTGTTTGTACAAGCTGGGTGATTTCCTTACCTGTTTGGACCTCATCTTGGTGAGGGGGGGTGTGCTCCCACTCCTAAAAACAATAAGTGAGAATATATTTCAAAGAGCCATAAAGCTACGGACAATTTCGGAAAAGCATGGATCCACAGCCATTCAGGAGCAAAACAAAGGCTAACTCCGCCCACCTGCTCTATTTAACAGGACCTGCTTCTCTCAACTCACTCACTCACCTTGCAGCCCTGTCATACGGAGGCACAATAACACAGGAGGCAATCAGACCAGGATTTATGGACAAAGGATTTTTATTCCATCCAAGCGCTCATGTACAAGGGATATACAAACAAAGATTGCTCAGTTCAGCACCTGAAGAAGGACCAGAAAGTCCGAAATATCGCGCATTATTCTGGGCAACAAGTGATTCCAGGAGGAGCCTGAAGATCATCCTGCAAAGAAAAGACAAGGCTACTTACCTGAAGAAATAGAGGAAATGTTCCTGAAAAGAAAAAGGAAGAGGAAAAAAATTGAAAATACAAGTTATCCAGGACGATGAGAGCCTAATTTTTGATCATGTAAGTCCATATATTCTAATTTTTGAGTGTGGGGCGGATGACTCTGGTTTTCTGGACGGAGGGAAGGCCAGAGCACTTGAGGTTCACCGCCTTTGGCGGTGAATTTCTAATCTTTAACCCCTGACGAGCCAGTGCCCCCTTGTCAGTCTGGTGCCGGGGTTTGAAGCCCCACTTCCTGCCATGCTGTAGAAGAAAAGATCTTTTCGCAGACATGATGTTTTGGACTATACATGCCTCTCAAGTCACCTAGCCCTAAACCTAACCTCAGTGAAGAAGTGAGAAAAACCTATTCTGAGAGGATTTTTGGAGGACAAATGACTGAAGAGGAAAAAGAAAAATTGTTTGTACAAGCTGGGTGATTTCCTTACCTGTTTGGACCTCATCTTGGTGAGGGGGGGTGTGCTCCCACTCCTAAAAACAATAAGTGAGAATATATTTCAAAGAGCCATAAAGCTACGGACAATTTCGGAAAAGCATGGATCCACAGCCATTCAGGAGCAAAACAAAGGCTAACTCCGCCCACCTGCTCTATTTAACAGGACCTGCTTCTCTCAACTCACTCACTCACCTTGCAGCCCTGTCATACGGAGGCACAATAACACAGGAGGCAATCAGACCAGGATTTATGGACAAAGGATTTTTATTCCATCCAAGCGCTCATGTACAAGGGATATACAAACAAAGATTGCTCAGTTCAGCACCTGAAGAAGGACCAGAAAGTCCGAAATATCGCGCATTATTCTGGGCAACAAGTGATTCCAGGAGGAGCCTGAAGATCATCCTGCAAAGAAAAGACAAGGCTACTTACCTGAAGAAATAGAGGAAATGTTCCTGAAAAGAAAAAGGAAGAGGAAAAAAATTGAAAATACAAGTTATCCAGGACGATGAGAGCCTAATTTTTGATCATGTAAGTCCATATATTCTAATTTTTGAGTGTGGGGCGGATGACTCTGGTTTTCTGGACGGAGGGAAGGCCAGAGCACTTGAGGTTCACCGCCTTTGGCGGTGAATTTCTAATCTTTAACCCCTGACGAGCCAGTGCCCCCTTGTCAGTCTGGTGCCGGGGTTTGAAGCCCCACTTCCTGCCATGCTGTAGAAGAAAAGATCTTTTCGCAGACATGATGTTTTGGACTATACATGCCTCTCAAGTCACCTAGCCCTAAACCTAACCTCAGTGAAGAAGTGAGAAAAACCTATTCTGAGAGGATTTTTGGAGGACAAATGACTGAAGAGGAAAAAGAAAAATTGTTTGTACAAGCTGGGTGATTTCCTTACCTGTTTGGACCTCATCTTGGTGAGGGGGGGTGTGCTCCCACTCCTAAAAACAATAAGTGAGAATATATTTCAAAGAGCCATAAAGCTACGGACAATTTCGGAAAAGCATGGATCCACAGCCATTCAGGAGCAAAACAAAGGCTAACTCCGCCCACCTGCTCTATTTAACAGGACCTGCTTCTCTCAACTCACTCACTCACCTTGCAGCCCTGTCATACGGAGGCACAATAACACAGGAGGCAATCAGACCAGGATTTATGGACAAAGGATTTTTATTCCATCCAAGCGCTCATGTACAAGGGATATACAAACAAAGATTGCTCAGTTCAGCACCTGAAGAAGGACCAGAAAGTCCGAAATATCGCGCATTATTCTGGGCAACAAGTGATTCCAGGAGGAGCCTGAAGATCATCCTGCAAAGAAAAGACAAGGCTACTTACCTGAAGAAATAGAGGAAATGTTCCTGAAAAGAAAAAGGAAGAGGAAAAAAATTGAAAATACAAGTTATCCAGGACGATGAGAGCCTAATTTTTGATCATGTAAGTCCATATATTCTAATTTTTGAGTGTGGGGCGGATGACTCTGGTTTTCTGGACGGAGGGAAGGCCAGAGCACTTGAGGTTCACCGCCTTTGGCGGTGAATTTCTAATCTTTAACCCCTGACGAGCCAGTGCCCCCTTGTCAGTCTGGTGCCGGGGTTTGAAGCCCCACTTCCTGCCATGCTGTAGAAGAAAAGATCTTTTCGCAGACATGATGTTTTGGACTATACATGCCTCTCAAGTCACCTAGCCCTAAACCTAACCTCAGTGAAGAAGTGAGAAAAACCTATTCTGAGAGGATTTTTGGAGGACAAATGACTGAAGAGGAAAAAGAAAAATTGTTTGTACAAGCTGGGTGATTTCCTTACCTGTTTGGACCTCATCTTGGTGAGGGGGGGTGTGCTCCCACTCCTAAAAACAATAAGTGAGAATATATTTCAAAGAGCCATAAAGCTACGGACAATTTCGGAAAAGCATGGATCCACAGCCATTCAGGAGCAAAACAAAGGCTAACTCCGCCCACCTGCTCTATTTAACAGGACCTGCTTCTCTCAACTCACTCACTCACCTTGCAGCCCTGTCATACGGAGGCACAATAACACAGGAGGCAATCAGACCAGGATTTATGGACAAAGGATTTTTATTCCATCCAAGCGCTCATGTACAAGGGATATACAAACAAAGATTGCTCAGTTCAGCACCTGAAGAAGGACCAGAAAGTCCGAAATATCGCGCATTATTCTGGGCAACAAGTGATTCCAGGAGGAGCCTGAAGATCATCCTGCAAAGAAAAGACAAGGCTACTTACCTGAAGAAATAGAGGAAATGTTCCTGAAAAGAAAAAGGAAGAGGAAAAAAATTGAAAATACAAGTTATCCAGGACGATGAGAGCCTAATTTTTGATCATGTAAGTCCATATATTCTAATTTTTGAGTGTGGGGCGGATGACTCTGGTTTTCTGGACGGAGGGAAGGCCAGAGCACTTGAGGTTCACCGCCTTTGGCGGTGAATTTCTAATCTTTAACCCCTGACGAGCCAGTGCCCCCTTGTCAGTCTGGTGCCGGGGTTTGAAGCCCCACTTCCTGCCATGCTGTAGAAGAAAAGATCTTTTCGCAGACATGATGTTTTGGACTATACATGCCTCTCAAGTCACCTAGCCCTAAACCTAACCTCAGTGAAGAAGTGAGAAAAACCTATTCTGAGAGGATTTTTGGAGGACAAATGACTGAAGAGGAAAAAGAAAAATTGTTTGTACAAGCTGGGTGATTTCCTTACCTGTTTGGACCTCATCTTGGTGAGGGGGGGTGTGCTCCCACTCCTAAAAACAATAAGTGAGAATATATTTCAAAGAGCCATAAAGCTACGGACAATTTCGGAAAAGCATGGATCCACAGCCATTCAGGAGCAAAACAAAGGCTAACTCCGCCCACCTGCTCTATTTAACAGGACCTGCTTCTCTCAACTCACTCACTCACCTTGCAGCCCTGTCATACGGAGGCACAATAACACAGGAGGCAATCAGACCAGGATTTATGGACAAAGGATTTTTATTCCATCCAAGCGCTCATGTACAAGGGATATACAAACAAAGATTGCTCAGTTCAGCACCTGAAGAAGGACCAGAAAGTCCGAAATATCGCGCATTATTCTGGGCAACAAGTGATTCCAGGAGGAGCCTGAAGATCATCCTGCAAAGAAAAGACAAGGCTACTTACCTGAAGAAATAGAGGAAATGTTCCTGAAAAGAAAAAGGAAGAGGAAAAAAATTGAAAATACAAGTTATCCAGGACGATGAGAGCCTAATTTTTGATCATGTAAGTCCATATATTCTAATTTTTGAGTGTGGGGCGGATGACTCTGGTTTTCTGGACGGAGGGAAGGCCAGAGCACTTGAGGTTCACCGCCTTTGGCGGTGAATTTCTAATCTTTAACCCCTGACGAGCCAGTGCCCCCTTGTCAGTCTGGTGCCGGGGTTTGAAGCCCCACTTCCTGCCATGCTGTAGAAGAAAAGATCTTTTCGCAGACATGATGTTTTGGACTATACATGCCTCTCAAGTCACCTAGCCCTAAACCTAACCTCAGTGAAGAAGTGAGAAAAACCTATTCTGAGAGGATTTTTGGAGGACAAATGACTGAAGAGGAAAAAGAAAAATTGTTTGTACAAGCTGGGTGATTTCCTTACCTGTTTGGACCTCATCTTGGTGAGGGGGGGTGTGCTCCCACTCCTAAAAACAATAAGTGAGAATATATTTCAAAGAGCCATAAAGCTACGGACAATTTCGGAAAAGCATGGATCCACAGCCATTCAGGAGCAAAACAAAGGCTAACTCCGCCCACCTGCTCTATTTAACAGGACCTGCTTCTCTCAACTCACTCACTCACCTTGCAGCCCTGTCATACGGAGGCACAATAACACAGGAGGCAATCAGACCAGGATTTATGGACAAAGGATTTTTATTCCATCCAAGCGCTCATGTACAAGGGATATACAAACAAAGATTGCTCAGTTCAGCACCTGAAGAAGGACCAGAAAGTCCGAAATATCGCGCATTATTCTGGGCAACAAGTGATTCCAGGAGGAGCCTGAAGATCATCCTGCAAAGAAAAGACAAGGCTACTTACCTGAAGAAATAGAGGAAATGTTCCTGAAAAGAAAAAGGAAGAGGAAAAAAATTGAAAATACAAGTTATCCAGGACGATGAGAGCCTAATTTTTGATCATGTAAGTCCATATATTCTAATTTTTGAGTGTGGGGCGGATGACTCTGGTTTTCTGGACGGAGGGAAGGCCAGAGCACTTGAGGTTCACCGCCTTTGGCGGTGAATTTCTAATCTTTAACCCCTGACGAGCCAGTGCCCCCTTGTCAGTCTGGTGCCGGGGTTTGAAGCCCCACTTCCTGCCATGCTGTAGAAGAAAAGATCTTTTCGCAGACATGATGTTTTGGACTATACATGCCTCTCAAGTCACCTAGCCCTAAACCTAACCTCAGTGAAGAAGTGAGAAAAACCTATTCTGAGAGGATTTTTGGAGGACAAATGACTGAAGAGGAAAAAGAAAAATTGTTTGTACAAGCTGGGTGATTTCCTTACCTGTTTGGACCTCATCTTGGTGAGGGGGGGTGTGCTCCCACTCCTAAAAACAATAAGTGAGAATATATTTCAAAGAGCCATAAAGCTACGGACAATTTCGGAAAAGCATGGATCCACAGCCATTCAGGAGCAAAACAAAGGCTAACTCCGCCCACCTGCTCTATTTAACAGGACCTGCTTCTCTCAACTCACTCACTCACCTTGCAGCCCTGTCATACGGAGGCACAATAACACAGGAGGCAATCAGACCAGGATTTATGGACAAAGGATTTTTATTCCATCCAAGCGCTCATGTACAAGGGATATACAAACAAAGATTGCTCAGTTCAGCACCTGAAGAAGGACCAGAAAGTCCGAAATATCGCGCATTATTCTGGGCAACAAGTGATTCCAGGAGGAGCCTGAAGATCATCCTGCAAAGAAAAGACAAGGCTACTTACCTGAAGAAATAGAGGAAATGTTCCTGAAAAGAAAAAGGAAGAGGAAAAAAATTGAAAATACAAGTTATCCAGGACGATGAGAGCCTAATTTTTGATCATGTAAGTCCATATATTCTAATTTTTGAGTGTGGGGCGGATGACTCTGGTTTTCTGGACGGAGGGAAGGCCAGAGCACTTGAGGTTCACCGCCTTTGGCGGTGAATTTCTAATCTTTAACCCCTGACGAGCCAGTGCCCCCTTGTCAGTCTGGTGCCGGGGTTTGAAGCCCCACTTCCTGCCATGCTGTAGAAGAAAAGATCTTTTCGCAGACATGATGTTTTGGACTATACATGCCTCTCAAGTCACCTAGCCCTAAACCTAACCTCAGTGAAGAAGTGAGAAAAACCTATTCTGAGAGGATTTTTGGAGGACAAATGACTGAAGAGGAAAAAGAAAAATTGTTTGTACAAGCTGGGTGATTTCCTTACCTGTTTGGACCTCATCTTGGTGAGGGGGGGTGTGCTCCCACTCCTAAAAACAATAAGTGAGAATATATTTCAAAGAGCCATAAAGCTACGGACAATTTCGGAAAAGCATGGATCCACAGCCATTCAGGAGCAAAACAAAGGCTAACTCCGCCCACCTGCTCTATTTAACAGGACCTGCTTCTCTCAACTCACTCACTCACCTTGCAGCCCTGTCATACGGAGGCACAATAACACAGGAGGCAATCAGACCAGGATTTATGGACAAAGGATTTTTATTCCATCCAAGCGCTCATGTACAAGGGATATACAAACAAAGATTGCTCAGTTCAGCACCTGAAGAAGGACCAGAAAGTCCGAAATATCGCGCATTATTCTGGGCAACAAGTGATTCCAGGAGGAGCCTGAAGATCATCCTGCAAAGAAAAGACAAGGCTACTTACCTGAAGAAATAGAGGAAATGTTCCTGAAAAGAAAAAGGAAGAGGAAAAAAATTGAAAATACAAGTTATCCAGGACGATGAGAGCCTAATTTTTGATCATGTAAGTCCATATATTCTAATTTTTGAGTGTGGGGCGGATGACTCTGGTTTTCTGGACGGAGGGAAGGCCAGAGCACTTGAGGTTCACCGCCTTTGGCGGTGAATTTCTAATCTTTAACCCCTGACGAGCCAGTGCCCCCTTGTCAGTCTGGTGCCGGGGTTTGAAGCCCCACTTCCTGCCATGCTGTAGAAGAAAAGATCTTTTCGCAGACATGATGTTTTGGACTATACATGCCTCTCAAGTCACCTAGCCCTAAACCTAACCTCAGTGAAGAAGTGAGAAAAACCTATTCTGAGAGGATTTTTGGAGGACAAATGACTGAAGAGGAAAAAGAAAAATTGTTTGTACAAGCTGGGTGATTTCCTTACCTGTTTGGACCTCATCTTGGTGAGGGGGGGTGTGCTCCCACTCCTAAAAACAATAAGTGAGAATATATTTCAAAGAGCCATAAAGCTACGGACAATTTCGGAAAAGCATGGATCCACAGCCATTCAGGAGCAAAACAAAGGCTAACTCCGCCCACCTGCTCTATTTAACAGGACCTGCTTCTCTCAACTCACTCACTCACCTTGCAGCCCTGTCATACGGAGGCACAATAACACAGGAGGCAATCAGACCAGGATTTATGGACAAAGGATTTTTATTCCATCCAAGCGCTCATGTACAAGGGATATACAAACAAAGATTGCTCAGTTCAGCACCTGAAGAAGGACCAGAAAGTCCGAAATATCGCGCATTATTCTGGGCAACAAGTGATTCCAGGAGGAGCCTGAAGATCATCCTGCAAAGAAAAGACAAGGCTACTTACCTGAAGAAATAGAGGAAATGTTCCTGAAAAGAAAAAGGAAGAGGAAAAAAATTGAAAATACAAGTTATCCAGGACGATGAGAGCCTAATTTTTGATCATGTAAGTCCATATATTCTAATTTTTGAGTGTGGGGCGGATGACTCTGGTTTTCTGGACGGAGGGAAGGCCAGAGCACTTGAGGTTCACCGCCTTTGGCGGTGAATTTCTAATCTTTAACCCCTGACGAGCCAGTGCCCCCTTGTCAGTCTGGTGCCGGGGTTTGAAGCCCCACTTCCTGCCATGCTGTAGAAGAAAAGATCTTTTCGCAGACATGATGTTTTGGACTATACATGCCTCTCAAGTCACCTAGCCCTAAACCTAACCTCAGTGAAGAAGTGAGAAAAACCTATTCTGAGAGGATTTTTGGAGGACAAATGACTGAAGAGGAAAAAGAAAAATTGTTTGTACAAGCTGGGTGATTTCCTTACCTGTTTGGACCTCATCTTGGTGAGGGGGGGTGTGCTCCCACTCCTAAAAACAATAAGTGAGAATATATTTCAAAGAGCCATAAAGCTACGGACAATTTCGGAAAAGCATGGATCCACAGCCATTCAGGAGCAAAACAAAGGCTAACTCCGCCCACCTGCTCTATTTAACAGGACCTGCTTCTCTCAACTCACTCACTCACCTTGCAGCCCTGTCATACGGAGGCACAATAACACAGGAGGCAATCAGACCAGGATTTATGGACAAAGGATTTTTATTCCATCCAAGCGCTCATGTACAAGGGATATACAAACAAAGATTGCTCAGTTCAGCACCTGAAGAAGGACCAGAAAGTCCGAAATATCGCGCATTATTCTGGGCAACAAGTGATTCCAGGAGGAGCCTGAAGATCATCCTGCAAAGAAAAGACAAGGCTACTTACCTGAAGAAATAGAGGAAATGTTCCTGAAAAGAAAAAGGAAGAGGAAAAAAATTGAAAATACAAGTTATCCAGGACGATGAGAGCCTAATTTTTGATCATGTAAGTCCATATATTCTAATTTTTGAGTGTGGGGCGGATGACTCTGGTTTTCTGGACGGAGGGAAGGCCAGAGCACTTGAGGTTCACCGCCTTTGGCGGTGAATTTCTAATCTTTAACCCCTGACGAGCCAGTGCCCCCTTGTCAGTCTGGTGCCGGGGTTTGAAGCCCCACTTCCTGCCATGCTGTAGAAGAAAAGATCTTTTCGCAGACATGATGTTTTGGACTATACATGCCTCTCAAGTCACCTAGCCCTAAACCTAACCTCAGTGAAGAAGTGAGAAAAACCTATTCTGAGAGGATTTTTGGAGGACAAATGACTGAAGAGGAAAAAGAAAAATTGTTTGTACAAGCTGGGTGATTTCCTTACCTGTTTGGACCTCATCTTGGTGAGGGGGGGTGTGCTCCCACTCCTAAAAACAATAAGTGAGAATATATTTCAAAGAGCCATAAAGCTACGGACAATTTCGGAAAAGCATGGATCCACAGCCATTCAGGAGCAAAACAAAGGCTAACTCCGCCCACCTGCTCTATTTAACAGGACCTGCTTCTCTCAACTCACTCACTCACCTTGCAGCCCTGTCATACGGAGGCACAATAACACAGGAGGCAATCAGACCAGGATTTATGGACAAAGGATTTTTATTCCATCCAAGCGCTCATGTACAAGGGATATACAAACAAAGATTGCTCAGTTCAGCACCTGAAGAAGGACCAGAAAGTCCGAAATATCGCGCATTATTCTGGGCAACAAGTGATTCCAGGAGGAGCCTGAAGATCATCCTGCAAAGAAAAGACAAGGCTACTTACCTGAAGAAATAGAGGAAATGTTCCTGAAAAGAAAAAGGAAGAGGAAAAAAATTGAAAATACAAGTTATCCAGGACGATGAGAGCCTAATTTTTGATCATGTAAGTCCATATATTCTAATTTTTGAGTGTGGGGCGGATGACTCTGGTTTTCTGGACGGAGGGAAGGCCAGAGCACTTGAGGTTCACCGCCTTTGGCGGTGAATTTCTAATCTTTAACCCCTGACGAGCCAGTGCCCCCTTGTCAGTCTGGTGCCGGGGTTTGAAGCCCCACTTCCTGCCATGCTGTAGAAGAAAAGATCTTTTCGCAGACATGATGTTTTGGACTATACATGCCTCTCAAGTCACCTAGCCCTAAACCTAACCTCAGTGAAGAAGTGAGAAAAACCTATTCTGAGAGGATTTTTGGAGGACAAATGACTGAAGAGGAAAAAGAAAAATTGTTTGTACAAGCTGGGTGATTTCCTTACCTGTTTGGACCTCATCTTGGTGAGGGGGGGTGTGCTCCCACTCCTAAAAACAATAAGTGAGAATATATTTCAAAGAGCCATAAAGCTACGGACAATTTCGGAAAAGCATGGATCCACAGCCATTCAGGAGCAAAACAAAGGCTAACTCCGCCCACCTGCTCTATTTAACAGGACCTGCTTCTCTCAACTCACTCACTCACCTTGCAGCCCTGTCATACGGAGGCACAATAACACAGGAGGCAATCAGACCAGGATTTATGGACAAAGGATTTTTATTCCATCCAAGCGCTCATGTACAAGGGATATACAAACAAAGATTGCTCAGTTCAGCACCTGAAGAAGGACCAGAAAGTCCGAAATATCGCGCATTATTCTGGGCAACAAGTGATTCCAGGAGGAGCCTGAAGATCATCCTGCAAAGAAAAGACAAGGCTACTTACCTGAAGAAATAGAGGAAATGTTCCTGAAAAGAAAAAGGAAGAGGAAAAAAATTGAAAATACAAGTTATCCAGGACGATGAGAGCCTAATTTTTGATCATGTAAGTCCATATATTCTAATTTTTGAGTGTGGGGCGGATGACTCTGGTTTTCTGGACGGAGGGAAGGCCAGAGCACTTGAGGTTCACCGCCTTTGGCGGTGAATTTCTAATCTTTAACCCCTGACGAGCCAGTGCCCCCTTGTCAGTCTGGTGCCGGGGTTTGAAGCCCCACTTCCTGCCATGCTGTAGAAGAAAAGATCTTTTCGCAGACATGATGTTTTGGACTATACATGCCTCTCAAGTCACCTAGCCCTAAACCTAACCTCAGTGAAGAAGTGAGAAAAACCTATTCTGAGAGGATTTTTGGAGGACAAATGACTGAAGAGGAAAAAGAAAAATTGTTTGTACAAGCTGGGTGATTTCCTTACCTGTTTGGACCTCATCTTGGTGAGGGGGGGTGTGCTCCCACTCCTAAAAACAATAAGTGAGAATATATTTCAAAGAGCCATAAAGCTACGGACAATTTCGGAAAAGCATGGATCCACAGCCATTCAGGAGCAAAACAAAGGCTAACTCCGCCCACCTGCTCTATTTAACAGGACCTGCTTCTCTCAACTCACTCACTCACCTTGCAGCCCTGTCATACGGAGGCACAATAACACAGGAGGCAATCAGACCAGGATTTATGGACAAAGGATTTTTATTCCATCCAAGCGCTCATGTACAAGGGATATACAAACAAAGATTGCTCAGTTCAGCACCTGAAGAAGGACCAGAAAGTCCGAAATATCGCGCATTATTCTGGGCAACAAGTGATTCCAGGAGGAGCCTGAAGATCATCCTGCAAAGAAAAGACAAGGCTACTTACCTGAAGAAATAGAGGAAATGTTCCTGAAAAGAAAAAGGAAGAGGAAAAAAATTGAAAATACAAGTTATCCAGGACGATGAGAGCCTAATTTTTGATCATGTAAGTCCATATATTCTAATTTTTGAGTGTGGGGCGGATGACTCTGGTTTTCTGGACGGAGGGAAGGCCAGAGCACTTGAGGTTCACCGCCTTTGGCGGTGAATTTCTAATCTTTAACCCCTGACGAGCCAGTGCCCCCTTGTCAGTCTGGTGCCGGGGTTTGAAGCCCCACTTCCTGCCATGCTGTAGAAGAAAAGATCTTTTCGCAGACATGATGTTTTGGACTATACATGCCTCTCAAGTCACCTAGCCCTAAACCTAACCTCAGTGAAGAAGTGAGAAAAACCTATTCTGAGAGGATTTTTGGAGGACAAATGACTGAAGAGGAAAAAGAAAAATTGTTTGTACAAGCTGGGTGATTTCCTTACCTGTTTGGACCTCATCTTGGTGAGGGGGGGTGTGCTCCCACTCCTAAAAACAATAAGTGAGAATATATTTCAAAGAGCCATAAAGCTACGGACAATTTCGGAAAAGCATGGATCCACAGCCATTCAGGAGCAAAACAAAGGCTAACTCCGCCCACCTGCTCTATTTAACAGGACCTGCTTCTCTCAACTCACTCACTCACCTTGCAGCCCTGTCATACGGAGGCACAATAACACAGGAGGCAATCAGACCAGGATTTATGGACAAAGGATTTTTATTCCATCCAAGCGCTCATGTACAAGGGATATACAAACAAAGATTGCTCAGTTCAGCACCTGAAGAAGGACCAGAAAGTCCGAAATATCGCGCATTATTCTGGGCAACAAGTGATTCCAGGAGGAGCCTGAAGATCATCCTGCAAAGAAAAGACAAGGCTACTTACCTGAAGAAATAGAGGAAATGTTCCTGAAAAGAAAAAGGAAGAGGAAAAAAATTGAAAATACAAGTTATCCAGGACGATGAGAGCCTAATTTTTGATCATGTAAGTCCATATATTCTAATTTTTGAGTGTGGGGCGGATGACTCTGGTTTTCTGGACGGAGGGAAGGCCAGAGCACTTGAGGTTCACCGCCTTTGGCGGTGAATTTCTAATCTTTAACCCCTAACCCTAACCCTAACCCTAACCCTAACCCTAACCCTAACCCTAACCCTAACCCCTAACCCCTAACCCCTAACCCTAACCCTAACCCTAACCCTAACCCTAACCCTAACCCTAACCCTAACCCTAACCCTAACCCTAACCCCTAACCCTAACCCTAACCCTAACCCTAACCCTAACCCTAACCCTAACCCAACCCTAACCCTAACCCCTTTTTTGCCCTAACCCTAAGCGTCTGTATGTTTTGCCCTAACCCTACTTACCTGCAGCGCTTACCAGACCGACCTCTTCATGAGCGGGATATTCCTGAAACAAAAATAAAACATAATTCAAGGGAGATGAAGGTGGAGCCATGGTGGGGACAGAGAAGGCCAGTGCATCAGGAACTCCATGCTCACAGCATTGGAGTTCTTATTTTTCTTAATCCTAACCAGCCAGAGCCCTCTGCTTCTTCACTAGGTTCTTCCTCTTCTCCTCAGATCCTCCAACTCCATTCAGAAGGACATGCTGTAAAAACGCACCCACTTCAATTTGAAAAAAATGATTGTATATACTGTTTTATGTTCTTATTAAGGTCTGATGGTCAACAGAACTTTTTACTGAGGTGAACTTCACCAATAACTGCAATTCTTTATAAGTTTAAGTCTGTTACCCAGAAAATTGGTCACTAAAATTCATACAAATGTATATTGTACAGGAAATACATTTTAATTAAGATGGTTTGAGAATAATTTGTTTCATTTGTTATATATTTTCATGTTCTACAGTTCAAATAAGCTTAAATTTATTGTTTTATGTGAAATTTTAAAATTACGAGTGCCATTGAATGCAACCCTCCGAGTTTGTAAAATTCCAACACTCCACCGGCCCAGCGAAGGGGACATTCTGCCCGGAGACAAGGAACGATTGGTCACAGAGGACCCCAGGTGCATCATGGTTGTTGATCCGCCCTGAACGTCCATTTTACTCTGAACTCCAGGCGGAGCAGATCAGACTTGGAGCACAGCTGCATTTGACAGGTTTTTCAAACTCTGTATACATTTATTCAAAGCCTTTTGCCTGATGAAGACTGTTCTTTGTTCGAAACGTTGCAACTTCGGCTTGTATATATATATCTTTTTTACTTGAACGCTCCAGTAATAAACCGGAATTCGTCGGTGAAAGCACGCCTCGACCTCCATTTTGTTTTTGAATGAGCATAGCAGCTAAGTCTGAAAGGGTGATTTGAGCCATTATGCCACCGAGGCCTCATGAAAACGACTGGATTCTGGTCCAATCCAGGAGAGGCAGCAGGAGAGGCCGTGTTTTCGAGCGAGACAGGAGCACGTTTTTACGTCATCCAGATGGGAGCCCTCGACGCTCCTATGCTGAGGCCGTCAGAGAGGACCCGCAGCTGAGGGGGCCCAGCTTTTTTGAAGCACAGCACATCCGACACCCCAGCACACCGCCAGCATCTGATCACTGGCGCTTTTACCCTGACGGTGAGGTGAAGCTGCGTGCTCACAGACCCCGACGCAGCACCAGACCTGCAAACCAACATGGTGGCCACTGGATCACAACACGGGGAGATGCAACTGGAGCACCCCCACACAGAGTGCAGTCAGATGACCCGGACTTCACCCAGAAGGTGCGTGTCATCAATAGACTAATCAAAGCGGTGCATCACTCCATTAATGTGTCTAAAGAAGATTACCCTCCAACCTTAAACAAAATAAGCCAATATTTAACTACAATAGTCAAACCTGCTTCCCCCAGCTCACAAACGCAGACTCTAATACAGGGGAATGCAAAAAACTGGGCCTTTACTACCATCCTGATTCTCAGAGAACATTATCAGAACAATATTGACATGGAGCTGAACAGACTTTCCCAGTTTTCCACAGAAGATTGGAGAGGACCTTTTGAGATCGCCACATGCTGGGCCAAGAGACACCTGGGCACGCGATTAAAGCAGGAAACCCTGGACCGGTGCCAGAGAATGCTCACCACCAGGTTAAGAGTACCGGCCCCCCCCTCTCCTCCTGCCTCTGTTTCAGAACTCACAGATGAACCAGAGGAGGATTTAAGCTTGGAGCTGTCTCCATCACCTTCACCAGCAGTCCAGCCCCAAACCACAAGACCACAGAGCCCAGCAGGAGCACACAAACGTGCCCCCAAGAAGAGCAAGAGGAAAAGCACAGAGTGGGACTGGTCACCCCTGCTCGAATTCACACAGATGGGAGACACAGGGTGTTCATCCCCTGCATCATCATCATCTCCTCCTCCTCATCATCATTCTCCGATGACTCCTCCACCAACACGAAGGAAGATCATCCCTGCAGCAAAACCATTTTCCATCCCAGAGCTGCAGCCAGCAGATGCTCAGCGTGCATCCCAGGAGCAAAACATAGAAGCTCCTCACCCCACCCCAGCGGGACATGCAGCACTCTCTGCAGCAGCTGTGCAGGTATGCACCCCAACACGACATGCCACCACTCCACGCAAGTTCACAGACTGGCATCTCCACATACACCAGGAGACGGTCATTGTGGGAGATTCTAATGTCGGCAGACTTCCACCATTCAAGGCTGACAACACCCAGGTGGACAGCTTCCCCCTAGCTACATGGCACCACGCTGAGTTCCTGCTAAAGAACGCCACCTGCCATACTCAGCCAAAGACCATCCTTTTGTCCTTTGGCATCCATCAGAGGACACATAAGGACAAAGACATCCCAGTGATTGAGATGTTTCAAACATTTGAAGTGGCAGAAAGATTATTCCCCGAAGCCAACATTATTATTCCCATGATTAGTTACTCACGTCGCCTGCCACCAAAAGAAAAAGCAGTCCTGGATCATCTGAATGAACACATCGGAGAACTGTGTAACCACATTTGCCTTTCAGATGACCCAGTTGAGACAGACCAGGACAATGTGAACTGGACAGCAGATACAGCCATGAAGATGCTGAAATACTGGAGTCCTAGGTTTCTTCCTCTTGGTCCGACAGAGGGAGTGGATGAGTAATCCAATCAGGTCCCTCTCTCGTTCTGTTTTTATCCAGCAGAGGGTGGTAAAGAGCAACCTAGTCTAAAAGTTTAATTTTGAAGTGTCATTTCTTTTGGGCTTTATTATGGTTTTCTGACTTTGATTACAATTATCCCCAATCAGGTAGCTCTAATCCCAATCATTGGATTATATTTTCTAACCCTAATTTGTGATTTCTGATCCCTAACCAGGTGAATAATTGCCCTAACCCTAACCGTGTGTATTTTTTTGCCCTAACCCTAACCGTGTGTGTATTTTTTGCCCTAACCCTAAGCGTCTGTATGTTTTGCCCTAACCCTACTTACCTGCAGCGCTTACCAGACCGACCTCTTCATGAGCGGGATATTCCTGAAACAAAAATAAAACATAATTCAAGGGAGATGAAGGTGGAGCCATGGTGGGGACAGAGAAGGCCAGTGCATCAGGAACTCCATGCTCACAGCATTGGAGTTCTTATTTTTCTTAATCCTAACCAGCCAGAGCCCTCTGCTTCTTCACTAGGTTCTTCCTCTTCTCCTCAGATCCTCCAACTCCATTCAGAAGGACATGCTGTAAAAACGCACCCACTTCAATTTGAAAAAAATGATTGTATATACTGTTTTATGTTCTTATTAAGGTCTGATGGTCAACAGAACTTTTTACTGAGGTGAACTTCACCAATAACTGCAATTCTTTATAAGTTTAAGTCTGTTACCCAGAAAATTGGTCACTAAAATTCATACAAATGTATATTGTACAGGAAATACATTTTAATTAAGATGGTTTGAGAATAATTTGTTTCATTTGTTATATATTTTCATGTTCTACAGTTCAAATAAGCTTAAATTTATTGTTTTATGTGAAATTTTAAAATTACGAGTGCCATTGAATGCAACCCTCCGAGTTTGTAAAATTCCAACACTCCACCGGCCCAGCGAAGGGGACATTCTGCCCGGAGACAAGGAACGATTGGTCACAGAGGACCCCAGGTGCATCATGGTTGTTGATCCGCCCTGAACGTCCATTTTACTCTGAACTCCAGGCGGAGCAGATCAGACTTGGAGCACAGCTGCATTTGACAGGTTTTTCAAACTCTGTATACATTTATTCAAAGCCTTTTGCCTGATGAAGACTGTTCTTTGTTCGAAACGTTGCAACTTCGGCTTGTATATATATATCTTTTTTACTTGAACGCTCCAGTAATAAACCGGAATTCGTCGGTGAAAGCACGCCTCGACCTCCATTTTGTTTTTGAATGAGCATAGCAGCTAAGTCTGAAAGGGTGATTTGAGCCATTATGCCACCGAGGCCTCATGAAAACGACTGGATTCTGGTCCAATCCAGGAGAGGCAGCAGGAGAGGCCGTGTTTTCGAGCGAGACAGGAGCACGTTTTTACGTCATCCAGATGGGAGCCCTCGACGCTCCTATGCTGAGGCCGTCAGAGAGGACCCGCAGCTGAGGGGGCCCAGCTTTTTTGAAGCACAGCACATCCGACACCCCAGCACACCGCCAGCATCTGATCACTGGCGCTTTTACCCTGACGGTGAGGTGAAGCTGCGTGCTCACAGACCCCGACGCAGCACCAGACCTGCAAACCAACATGGTGGCCACTGGATCACAACACGGGGAGATGCAACTGGAGCACCCCCACACAGAGTGCAGTCAGATGACCCGGACTTCACCCAGAAGGTGCGTGTCATCAATAGACTAATCAAAGCGGTGCATCACTCCATTAATGTGTCTAAAGAAGATTACCCTCCAACCTTAAACAAAATAAGCCAATATTTAACTACAATAGTCAAACCTGCTTCCCCCAGCTCACAAACGCAGACTCTAATACAGGGGAATGCAAAAAACTGGGCCTTTACTACCATCCTGATTCTCAGAGAACATTATCAGAACAATATTGACATGGAGCTGAACAGACTTTCCCAGTTTTCCACAGAAGATTGGAGAGGACCTTTTGAGATCGCCACATGCTGGGCCAAGAGACACCTGGGCACGCGATTAAAGCAGGAAACCCTGGACCGGTGCCAGAGAATGCTCACCACCAGGTTAAGAGTACCGGCCCCCCCCTCTCCTCCTGCCTCTGTTTCAGAACTCACAGATGAACCAGAGGAGGATTTAAGCTTGGAGCTGTCTCCATCACCTTCACCAGCAGTCCAGCCCCAAACCACAAGACCACAGAGCCCAGCAGGAGCACACAAACGTGCCCCCAAGAAGAGCAAGAGGAAAAGCACAGAGTGGGACTGGTCACCCCTGCTCGAATTCACACAGATGGGAGACACAGGGTGTTCATCCCCTGCATCATCATCATCTCCTCCTCCTCATCATCATTCTCCGATGACTCCTCCACCAACACGAAGGAAGATCATCCCTGCAGCAAAACCATTTTCCATCCCAGAGCTGCAGCCAGCAGATGCTCAGCGTGCATCCCAGGAGCAAAACATAGAAGCTCCTCACCCCACCCCAGCGGGACATGCAGCACTCTCTGCAGCAGCTGTGCAGGTATGCACCCCAACACGACATGCCACCACTCCACGCAAGTTCACAGACTGGCATCTCCACATACACCAGGAGACGGTCATTGTGGGAGATTCTAATGTCGGCAGACTTCCACCATTCAAGGCTGACAACACCCAGGTGGACAGCTTCCCCCTAGCTACATGGCACCACGCTGAGTTCCTGCTAAAGAACGCCACCTGCCATACTCAGCCAAAGACCATCCTTTTGTCCTTTGGCATCCATCAGAGGACACATAAGGACAAAGACATCCCAGTGATTGAGATGTTTCAAACATTTGAAGTGGCAGAAAGATTATTCCCCGAAGCCAACATTATTATTCCCATGATTAGTTACTCACGTCGCCTGCCACCAAAAGAAAAAGCAGTCCTGGATCATCTGAATGAACACATCGGAGAACTGTGTAACCACATTTGCCTTTCAGATGACCCAGTTGAGACAGACCAGGACAATGTGAACTGGACAGCAGATACAGCCATGAAGATGCTGAAATACTGGAGTCCTAGGTTTCTTCCTCTTGGTCCGACAGAGGGAGTGGATGAGTAATCCAATCAGGTCCCTCTCTCGTTCTGTTTTTATCCAGCAGAGGGTGGTAAAGAGCAACCTAGTCTAAAAGTTTAATTTTGAAGTGTCATTTCTTTTGGGCTTTATTATGGTTTTCTGACTTTGATTACAATTATCCCCAATCAGGTAGCTCTAATCCCAATCATTGGATTATATTTTCTAACCCTAATTTGTGATTTCTGATCCCTAACCAGGTGAATAATTGCCCTAACCCTAACCGTGTGTATTTTTTTGCCCTAACCCTAACCGTGTGTGTATTTTTTGCCCTAACCCTAAGCGTCTGTATGTTTTGCCCTAACCCTACTTACCTGCAGCGCTTACCAGACCGACCTCTTCATGAGCGGGATATTCCTGAAACAAAAATAAAACATAATTCAAGGGAGATGAAGGTGGAGCCATGGTGGGGACAGAGAAGGCCAGTGCATCAGGAACTCCATGCTCACAGCATTGGAGTTCTTATTTTTCTTAATCCTAACCAGCCAGAGCCCTCTGCTTCTTCACTAGGTTCTTCCTCTTCTCCTCAGATCCTCCAACTCCATTCAGAAGGACATGCTGTAAAAACGCACCCACTTCAATTTGAAAAAAATGATTGTATATACTGTTTTATGTTCTTATTAAGGTCTGATGGTCAACAGAACTTTTTACTGAGGTGAACTTCACCAATAACTGCAATTCTTTATAAGTTTAAGTCTGTTACCCAGAAAATTGGTCACTAAAATTCATACAAATGTATATTGTACAGGAAATACATTTTAATTAAGATGGTTTGAGAATAATTTGTTTCATTTGTTATATATTTTCATGTTCTACAGTTCAAATAAGCTTAAATTTATTGTTTTATGTGAAATTTTAAAATTACGAGTGCCATTGAATGCAACCCTCCGAGTTTGTAAAATTCCAACACTCCACCGGCCCAGCGAAGGGGACATTCTGCCCGGAGACAAGGAACGATTGGTCACAGAGGACCCCAGGTGCATCATGGTTGTTGATCCGCCCTGAACGTCCATTTTACTCTGAACTCCAGGCGGAGCAGATCAGACTTGGAGCACAGCTGCATTTGACAGGTTTTTCAAACTCTGTATACATTTATTCAAAGCCTTTTGCCTGATGAAGACTGTTCTTTGTTCGAAACGTTGCAACTTCGGCTTGTATATATATATCTTTTTTACTTGAACGCTCCAGTAATAAACCGGAATTCGTCGGTGAAAGCACGCCTCGACCTCCATTTTGTTTTTGAATGAGCATAGCAGCTAAGTCTGAAAGGGTGATTTGAGCCATTATGCCACCGAGGCCTCATGAAAACGACTGGATTCTGGTCCAATCCAGGAGAGGCAGCAGGAGAGGCCGTGTTTTCGAGCGAGACAGGAGCACGTTTTTACGTCATCCAGATGGGAGCCCTCGACGCTCCTATGCTGAGGCCGTCAGAGAGGACCCGCAGCTGAGGGGGCCCAGCTTTTTTGAAGCACAGCACATCCGACACCCCAGCACACCGCCAGCATCTGATCACTGGCGCTTTTACCCTGACGGTGAGGTGAAGCTGCGTGCTCACAGACCCCGACGCAGCACCAGACCTGCAAACCAACATGGTGGCCACTGGATCACAACACGGGGAGATGCAACTGGAGCACCCCCACACAGAGTGCAGTCAGATGACCCGGACTTCACCCAGAAGGTGCGTGTCATCAATAGACTAATCAAAGCGGTGCATCACTCCATTAATGTGTCTAAAGAAGATTACCCTCCAACCTTAAACAAAATAAGCCAATATTTAACTACAATAGTCAAACCTGCTTCCCCCAGCTCACAAACGCAGACTCTAATACAGGGGAATGCAAAAAACTGGGCCTTTACTACCATCCTGATTCTCAGAGAACATTATCAGAACAATATTGACATGGAGCTGAACAGACTTTCCCAGTTTTCCACAGAAGATTGGAGAGGACCTTTTGAGATCGCCACATGCTGGGCCAAGAGACACCTGGGCACGCGATTAAAGCAGGAAACCCTGGACCGGTGCCAGAGAATGCTCACCACCAGGTTAAGAGTACCGGCCCCCCCCTCTCCTCCTGCCTCTGTTTCAGAACTCACAGATGAACCAGAGGAGGATTTAAGCTTGGAGCTGTCTCCATCACCTTCACCAGCAGTCCAGCCCCAAACCACAAGACCACAGAGCCCAGCAGGAGCACACAAACGTGCCCCCAAGAAGAGCAAGAGGAAAAGCACAGAGTGGGACTGGTCACCCCTGCTCGAATTCACACAGATGGGAGACACAGGGTGTTCATCCCCTGCATCATCATCATCTCCTCCTCCTCATCATCATTCTCCGATGACTCCTCCACCAACACGAAGGAAGATCATCCCTGCAGCAAAACCATTTTCCATCCCAGAGCTGCAGCCAGCAGATGCTCAGCGTGCATCCCAGGAGCAAAACATAGAAGCTCCTCACCCCACCCCAGCGGGACATGCAGCACTCTCTGCAGCAGCTGTGCAGGTATGCACCCCAACACGACATGCCACCACTCCACGCAAGTTCACAGACTGGCATCTCCACATACACCAGGAGACGGTCATTGTGGGAGATTCTAATGTCGGCAGACTTCCACCATTCAAGGCTGACAACACCCAGGTGGACAGCTTCCCCCTAGCTACATGGCACCACGCTGAGTTCCTGCTAAAGAACGCCACCTGCCATACTCAGCCAAAGACCATCCTTTTGTCCTTTGGCATCCATCAGAGGACACATAAGGACAAAGACATCCCAGTGATTGAGATGTTTCAAACATTTGAAGTGGCAGAAAGATTATTCCCCGAAGCCAACATTATTATTCCCATGATTAGTTACTCACGTCGCCTGCCACCAAAAGAAAAAGCAGTCCTGGATCATCTGAATGAACACATCGGAGAACTGTGTAACCACATTTGCCTTTCAGATGACCCAGTTGAGACAGACCAGGACAATGTGAACTGGACAGCAGATACAGCCATGAAGATGCTGAAATACTGGAGTCCTAGGTTTCTTCCTCTTGGTCCGACAGAGGGAGTGGATGAGTAATCCAATCAGGTCCCTCTCTCGTTCTGTTTTTATCCAGCAGAGGGTGGTAAAGAGCAACCTAGTCTAAAAGTTTAATTTTGAAGTGTCATTTCTTTTGGGCTTTATTATGGTTTTCTGACTTTGATTACAATTATCCCCAATCAGGTAGCTCTAATCCCAATCATTGGATTATATTTTCTAACCCTAATTTGTGATTTCTGATCCCTAACCAGGTGAATAATTGCCCTAACCCTAACCGTGTGTATTTTTTTGCCCTAACCCTAACCGTGTGTGTATTTTTTGCCCTAACCCTAAGCGTCTGTATGTTTTGCCCTAACCCTACTTACCTGCAGCGCTTACCAGACCGACCTCTTCATGAGCGGGATATTCCTGAAACAAAAATAAAACATAATTCAAGGGAGATGAAGGTGGAGCCATGGTGGGGACAGAGAAGGCCAGTGCATCAGGAACTCCATGCTCACAGCATTGGAGTTCTTATTTTTCTTAATCCTAACCAGCCAGAGCCCTCTGCTTCTTCACTAGGTTCTTCCTCTTCTCCTCAGATCCTCCAACTCCATTCAGAAGGACATGCTGTAAAAACGCACCCACTTCAATTTGAAAAAAATGATTGTATATACTGTTTTATGTTCTTATTAAGGTCTGATGGTCAACAGAACTTTTTACTGAGGTGAACTTCACCAATAACTGCAATTCTTTATAAGTTTAAGTCTGTTACCCAGAAAATTGGTCACTAAAATTCATACAAATGTATATTGTACAGGAAATACATTTTAATTAAGATGGTTTGAGAATAATTTGTTTCATTTGTTATATATTTTCATGTTCTACAGTTCAAATAAGCTTAAATTTATTGTTTTATGTGAAATTTTAAAATTACGAGTGCCATTGAATGCAACCCTCCGAGTTTGTAAAATTCCAACACTCCACCGGCCCAGCGAAGGGGACATTCTGCCCGGAGACAAGGAACGATTGGTCACAGAGGACCCCAGGTGCATCATGGTTGTTGATCCGCCCTGAACGTCCATTTTACTCTGAACTCCAGGCGGAGCAGATCAGACTTGGAGCACAGCTGCATTTGACAGGTTTTTCAAACTCTGTATACATTTATTCAAAGCCTTTTGCCTGATGAAGACTGTTCTTTGTTCGAAACGTTGCAACTTCGGCTTGTATATATATATCTTTTTTACTTGAACGCTCCAGTAATAAACCGGAATTCGTCGGTGAAAGCACGCCTCGACCTCCATTTTGTTTTTGAATGAGCATAGCAGCTAAGTCTGAAAGGGTGATTTGAGCCATTATGCCACCGAGGCCTCATGAAAACGACTGGATTCTGGTCCAATCCAGGAGAGGCAGCAGGAGAGGCCGTGTTTTCGAGCGAGACAGGAGCACGTTTTTACGTCATCCAGATGGGAGCCCTCGACGCTCCTATGCTGAGGCCGTCAGAGAGGACCCGCAGCTGAGGGGGCCCAGCTTTTTTGAAGCACAGCACATCCGACACCCCAGCACACCGCCAGCATCTGATCACTGGCGCTTTTACCCTGACGGTGAGGTGAAGCTGCGTGCTCACAGACCCCGACGCAGCACCAGACCTGCAAACCAACATGGTGGCCACTGGATCACAACACGGGGAGATGCAACTGGAGCACCCCCACACAGAGTGCAGTCAGATGACCCGGACTTCACCCAGAAGGTGCGTGTCATCAATAGACTAATCAAAGCGGTGCATCACTCCATTAATGTGTCTAAAGAAGATTACCCTCCAACCTTAAACAAAATAAGCCAATATTTAACTACAATAGTCAAACCTGCTTCCCCCAGCTCACAAACGCAGACTCTAATACAGGGGAATGCAAAAAACTGGGCCTTTACTACCATCCTGATTCTCAGAGAACATTATCAGAACAATATTGACATGGAGCTGAACAGACTTTCCCAGTTTTCCACAGAAGATTGGAGAGGACCTTTTGAGATCGCCACATGCTGGGCCAAGAGACACCTGGGCACGCGATTAAAGCAGGAAACCCTGGACCGGTGCCAGAGAATGCTCACCACCAGGTTAAGAGTACCGGCCCCCCCCTCTCCTCCTGCCTCTGTTTCAGAACTCACAGATGAACCAGAGGAGGATTTAAGCTTGGAGCTGTCTCCATCACCTTCACCAGCAGTCCAGCCCCAAACCACAAGACCACAGAGCCCAGCAGGAGCACACAAACGTGCCCCCAAGAAGAGCAAGAGGAAAAGCACAGAGTGGGACTGGTCACCCCTGCTCGAATTCACACAGATGGGAGACACAGGGTGTTCATCCCCTGCATCATCATCATCTCCTCCTCCTCATCATCATTCTCCGATGACTCCTCCACCAACACGAAGGAAGATCATCCCTGCAGCAAAACCATTTTCCATCCCAGAGCTGCAGCCAGCAGATGCTCAGCGTGCATCCCAGGAGCAAAACATAGAAGCTCCTCACCCCACCCCAGCGGGACATGCAGCACTCTCTGCAGCAGCTGTGCAGGTATGCACCCCAACACGACATGCCACCACTCCACGCAAGTTCACAGACTGGCATCTCCACATACACCAGGAGACGGTCATTGTGGGAGATTCTAATGTCGGCAGACTTCCACCATTCAAGGCTGACAACACCCAGGTGGACAGCTTCCCCCTAGCTACATGGCACCACGCTGAGTTCCTGCTAAAGAACGCCACCTGCCATACTCAGCCAAAGACCATCCTTTTGTCCTTTGGCATCCATCAGAGGACACATAAGGACAAAGACATCCCAGTGATTGAGATGTTTCAAACATTTGAAGTGGCAGAAAGATTATTCCCCGAAGCCAACATTATTATTCCCATGATTAGTTACTCACGTCGCCTGCCACCAAAAGAAAAAGCAGTCCTGGATCATCTGAATGAACACATCGGAGAACTGTGTAACCACATTTGCCTTTCAGATGACCCAGTTGAGACAGACCAGGACAATGTGAACTGGACAGCAGATACAGCCATGAAGATGCTGAAATACTGGAGTCCTAGGTTTCTTCCTCTTGGTCCGACAGAGGGAGTGGATGAGTAATCCAATCAGGTCCCTCTCTCGTTCTGTTTTTATCCAGCAGAGGGTGGTAAAGAGCAACCTAGTCTAAAAGTTTAATTTTGAAGTGTCATTTCTTTTGGGCTTTATTATGGTTTTCTGACTTTGATTACAATTATCCCCAATCAGGTAGCTCTAATCCCAATCATTGGATTATATTTTCTAACCCTAATTTGTGATTTCTGATCCCTAACCAGGTGAATAATTGCCCTAACCCTAACCGTGTGTATTTTTTTGCCCTAACCCTAACCGTGTGTGTATTTTTTGCCCTAACCCTAAGCGTCTGTATGTTTTGCCCTAACCCTACTTACCTGCAGCGCTTACCAGACCGACCTCTTCATGAGCGGGATATTCCTGAAACAAAAATAAAACATAATTCAAGGGAGATGAAGGTGGAGCCATGGTGGGGACAGAGAAGGCCAGTGCATCAGGAACTCCATGCTCACAGCATTGGAGTTCTTATTTTTCTTAATCCTAACCAGCCAGAGCCCTCTGCTTCTTCACTAGGTTCTTCCTCTTCTCCTCAGATCCTCCAACTCCATTCAGAAGGACATGCTGTAAAAACGCACCCACTTCAATTTGAAAAAAATGATTGTATATACTGTTTTATGTTCTTATTAAGGTCTGATGGTCAACAGAACTTTTTACTGAGGTGAACTTCACCAATAACTGCAATTCTTTATAAGTTTAAGTCTGTTACCCAGAAAATTGGTCACTAAAATTCATACAAATGTATATTGTACAGGAAATACATTTTAATTAAGATGGTTTGAGAATAATTTGTTTCATTTGTTATATATTTTCATGTTCTACAGTTCAAATAAGCTTAAATTTATTGTTTTATGTGAAATTTTAAAATTACGAGTGCCATTGAATGCAACCCTCCGAGTTTGTAAAATTCCAACACTCCACCGGCCCAGCGAAGGGGACATTCTGCCCGGAGACAAGGAACGATTGGTCACAGAGGACCCCAGGTGCATCATGGTTGTTGATCCGCCCTGAACGTCCATTTTACTCTGAACTCCAGGCGGAGCAGATCAGACTTGGAGCACAGCTGCATTTGACAGGTTTTTCAAACTCTGTATACATTTATTCAAAGCCTTTTGCCTGATGAAGACTGTTCTTTGTTCGAAACGTTGCAACTTCGGCTTGTATATATATATCTTTTTTACTTGAACGCTCCAGTAATAAACCGGAATTCGTCGGTGAAAGCACGCCTCGACCTCCATTTTGTTTTTGAATGAGCATAGCAGCTAAGTCTGAAAGGGTGATTTGAGCCATTATGCCACCGAGGCCTCATGAAAACGACTGGATTCTGGTCCAATCCAGGAGAGGCAGCAGGAGAGGCCGTGTTTTCGAGCGAGACAGGAGCACGTTTTTACGTCATCCAGATGGGAGCCCTCGACGCTCCTATGCTGAGGCCGTCAGAGAGGACCCGCAGCTGAGGGGGCCCAGCTTTTTTGAAGCACAGCACATCCGACACCCCAGCACACCGCCAGCATCTGATCACTGGCGCTTTTACCCTGACGGTGAGGTGAAGCTGCGTGCTCACAGACCCCGACGCAGCACCAGACCTGCAAACCAACATGGTGGCCACTGGATCACAACACGGGGAGATGCAACTGGAGCACCCCCACACAGAGTGCAGTCAGATGACCCGGACTTCACCCAGAAGGTGCGTGTCATCAATAGACTAATCAAAGCGGTGCATCACTCCATTAATGTGTCTAAAGAAGATTACCCTCCAACCTTAAACAAAATAAGCCAATATTTAACTACAATAGTCAAACCTGCTTCCCCCAGCTCACAAACGCAGACTCTAATACAGGGGAATGCAAAAAACTGGGCCTTTACTACCATCCTGATTCTCAGAGAACATTATCAGAACAATATTGACATGGAGCTGAACAGACTTTCCCAGTTTTCCACAGAAGATTGGAGAGGACCTTTTGAGATCGCCACATGCTGGGCCAAGAGACACCTGGGCACGCGATTAAAGCAGGAAACCCTGGACCGGTGCCAGAGAATGCTCACCACCAGGTTAAGAGTACCGGCCCCCCCCTCTCCTCCTGCCTCTGTTTCAGAACTCACAGATGAACCAGAGGAGGATTTAAGCTTGGAGCTGTCTCCATCACCTTCACCAGCAGTCCAGCCCCAAACCACAAGACCACAGAGCCCAGCAGGAGCACACAAACGTGCCCCCAAGAAGAGCAAGAGGAAAAGCACAGAGTGGGACTGGTCACCCCTGCTCGAATTCACACAGATGGGAGACACAGGGTGTTCATCCCCTGCATCATCATCATCTCCTCCTCCTCATCATCATTCTCCGATGACTCCTCCACCAACACGAAGGAAGATCATCCCTGCAGCAAAACCATTTTCCATCCCAGAGCTGCAGCCAGCAGATGCTCAGCGTGCATCCCAGGAGCAAAACATAGAAGCTCCTCACCCCACCCCAGCGGGACATGCAGCACTCTCTGCAGCAGCTGTGCAGGTATGCACCCCAACACGACATGCCACCACTCCACGCAAGTTCACAGACTGGCATCTCCACATACACCAGGAGACGGTCATTGTGGGAGATTCTAATGTCGGCAGACTTCCACCATTCAAGGCTGACAACACCCAGGTGGACAGCTTCCCCCTAGCTACATGGCACCACGCTGAGTTCCTGCTAAAGAACGCCACCTGCCATACTCAGCCAAAGACCATCCTTTTGTCCTTTGGCATCCATCAGAGGACACATAAGGACAAAGACATCCCAGTGATTGAGATGTTTCAAACATTTGAAGTGGCAGAAAGATTATTCCCCGAAGCCAACATTATTATTCCCATGATTAGTTACTCACGTCGCCTGCCACCAAAAGAAAAAGCAGTCCTGGATCATCTGAATGAACACATCGGAGAACTGTGTAACCACATTTGCCTTTCAGATGACCCAGTTGAGACAGACCAGGACAATGTGAACTGGACAGCAGATACAGCCATGAAGATGCTGAAATACTGGAGTCCTAGGTTTCTTCCTCTTGGTCCGACAGAGGGAGTGGATGAGTAATCCAATCAGGTCCCTCTCTCGTTCTGTTTTTATCCAGCAGAGGGTGGTAAAGAGCAACCTAGTCTAAAAGTTTAATTTTGAAGTGTCATTTCTTTTGGGCTTTATTATGGTTTTCTGACTTTGATTACAATTATCCCCAATCAGGTAGCTCTAATCCCAATCATTGGATTATATTTTCTAACCCTAATTTGTGATTTCTGATCCCTAACCAGGTGAATAATTGCCCTAACCCTAACCGTGTGTATTTTTTTGCCCTAACCCTAACCGTGTGTGTATTTTTTGCCCTAACCCTAAGCGTCTGTATGTTTTGCCCTAACCCTACTTACCTGCAGCGCTTACCAGACCGACCTCTTCATGAGCGGGATATTCCTGAAACAAAAATAAAACATAATTCAAGGGAGATGAAGGTGGAGCCATGGTGGGGACAGAGAAGGCCAGTGCATCAGGAACTCCATGCTCACAGCATTGGAGTTCTTATTTTTCTTAATCCTAACCAGCCAGAGCCCTCTGCTTCTTCACTAGGTTCTTCCTCTTCTCCTCAGATCCTCCAACTCCATTCAGAAGGACATGCTGTAAAAACGCACCCACTTCAATTTGAAAAAAATGATTGTATATACTGTTTTATGTTCTTATTAAGGTCTGATGGTCAACAGAACTTTTTACTGAGGTGAACTTCACCAATAACTGCAATTCTTTATGTTTAAGTCTGTTACCCAGAAAATTGGTCACTAAAATTCATACAAATGTATATTGTACAGGAAATACATTTTAATTAAGATGGTTTGAGAATAATTTGTTTCATTTGTTATATATTTTCATGTTCTACAGTTCAAATAAGCTTAAATTTATTGTTTTATGTGAAATTTTAAAATTACGAGTGCCATTGAATGCAACCCTCCGAGTTTGTAAAATTCCAACACTCCACCGGCCCAGCGAAGGGGACATTCTGCCCGGAGACAAGGAACGATTGGTCACAGAGGACCCCAGGTGCATCATGGTTGTTGATCCGCCCTGAACGTCCATTTTACTCTGAACTCCAGGCGGAGCAGATCAGACTTGGAGCACAGCTGCATTTGACAGGTTTTTCAAACTCTGTATACATTTATTCAAAGCCTTTTGCCTGATGAAGACTGTTCTTTGTTCGAAACGTTGCAACTTCGGCTTGTATATATATATCTTTTTTACTTGAACGCTCCAGTAATAAACCGGAATTCGTCGGTGAAAGCACGCCTCGACCTCCATTTTGTTTTTGAATGAGCATAGCAGCTAAGTCTGAAAGGGTGATTTGAGCCATTATGCCACCGAGGCCTCATGAAAACGACTGGATTCTGGTCCAATCCAGGAGAGGCAGCAGGAGAGGCCGTGTTTTCGAGCGAGACAGGAGCACGTTTTTACGTCATCCAGATGGGAGCCCTCGACGCTCCTATGCTGAGGCCGTCAGAGAGGACCCGCAGCTGAGGGGGCCCAGCTTTTTTGAAGCACAGCACATCCGACACCCCAGCACACCGCCAGCATCTGATCACTGGCGCTTTTACCCTGACGGTGAGGTGAAGCTGCGTGCTCACAGACCCCGACGCAGCACCAGACCTGCAAACCAACATGGTGGCCACTGGATCACAACACGGGGAGATGCAACTGGAGCACCCCCACACAGAGTGCAGTCAGATGACCCGGACTTCACCCAGAAGGTGCGTGTCATCAATAGACTAATCAAAGCGGTGCATCACTCCATTAATGTGTCTAAAGAAGATTACCCTCCAACCTTAAACAAAATAAGCCAATATTTAACTACAATAGTCAAACCTGCTTCCCCCAGCTCACAAACGCAGACTCTAATACAGGGGAATGCAAAAAACTGGGCCTTTACTACCATCCTGATTCTCAGAGAACATTATCAGAACAATATTGACATGGAGCTGAACAGACTTTCCCAGTTTTCCACAGAAGATTGGAGAGGACCTTTTGAGATCGCCACATGCTGGGCCAAGAGACACCTGGGCACGCGATTAAAGCAGGAAACCCTGGACCGGTGCCAGAGAATGCTCACCACCAGGTTAAGAGTACCGGCCCCCCCCTCTCCTCCTGCCTCTGTTTCAGAACTCACAGATGAACCAGAGGAGGATTTAAGCTTGGAGCTGTCTCCATCACCTTCACCAGCAGTCCAGCCCCAAACCACAAGACCACAGAGCCCAGCAGGAGCACACAAACGTGCCCCCAAGAAGAGCAAGAGGAAAAGCACAGAGTGGGACTGGTCACCCCTGCTCGAATTCACACAGATGGGAGACACAGGGTGTTCATCCCCTGCATCATCATCATCTCCTCCTCCTCATCATCATTCTCCGATGACTCCTCCACCAACACGAAGGAAGATCATCCCTGCAGCAAAACCATTTTCCATCCCAGAGCTGCAGCCAGCAGATGCTCAGCGTGCATCCCAGGAGCAAAACATAGAAGCTCCTCACCCCACCCCAGCGGGACATGCAGCACTCTCTGCAGCAGCTGTGCAGGTATGCACCCCAACACGACATGCCACCACTCCACGCAAGTTCACAGACTGGCATCTCCACATACACCAGGAGACGGTCATTGTGGGAGATTCTAATGTCGGCAGACTTCCACCATTCAAGGCTGACAACACCCAGGTGGACAGCTTCCCCCTAGCTACATGGCACCACGCTGAGTTCCTGCTAAAGAACGCCACCTGCCATACTCAGCCAAAGACCATCCTTTTGTCCTTTGGCATCCATCAGAGGACACATAAGGACAAAGACATCCCAGTGATTGAGATGTTTCAAACATTTGAAGTGGCAGAAAGATTATTCCCCGAAGCCAACATTATTATTCCCATGATTAGTTACTCACGTCGCCTGCCACCAAAAGAAAAAGCAGTCCTGGATCATCTGAATGAACACATCGGAGAACTGTGTAACCACATTTGCCTTTCAGATGACCCAGTTGAGACAGACCAGGACAATGTGAACTGGACAGCAGATACAGCCATGAAGATGCTGAAATACTGGAGTCCTAGGTTTCTTCCTCTTGGTCCGACAGAGGGAGTGGATGAGTAATCCAATCAGGTCCCTCTCTCGTTCTGTTTTTATCCAGCAGAGGGTGGTAAAGAGCAACCTAGTCTAAAAGTTTAATTTTGAAGTGTCATTTCTTTTGGGCTTTATTATGGTTTTCTGACTTTGATTACAATTATCCCCAATCAGGTAGCTCTAATCCCAATCATTGGATTATATTTTCTAACCCTAATTTGTGATTTCTGATCCCTAACCAGGTGAATAATTGCCCTAACCCTAACCGTGTGTATTTTTTTGCCCTAACCCTAACCGTGTGTGTATTTTTTGCCCTAACCCTAAGCGTCTGTATGTTTTGCCCTAACCCTACTTACCTGCAGCGCTTACCAGACCGACCTCTTCATGAGCGGGATATTCCTGAAACAAAAATAAAACATAATTCAAGGGAGATGAAGGTGGAGCCATGGTGGGGACAGAGAAGGCCAGTGCATCAGGAACTCCATGCTCACAGCATTGGAGTTCTTATTTTTCTTAATCCTAACCAGCCAGAGCCCTCTGCTTCTTCACTAGGTTCTTCCTCTTCTCCTCAGATCCTCCAACTCCATTCAGAAGGACATGCTGTAAAAACGCACCCACTTCAATTTGAAAAAAATGATTGTATATACTGTTTTATGTTCTTATTAAGGTCTGATGGTCAACAGAACTTTTTACTGAGGTGAACTTCACCAATAACTGCAATTCTTTATAAGTTTAAGTCTGTTACCCAGAAAATTGGTCACTAAAATTCATACAAATGTATATTGTACAGGAAATACATTTTAATTAAGATGGTTTGAGAATAATTTGTTTCATTTGTTATATATTTTCATGTTCTACAGTTCAAATAAGCTTAAATTTATTGTTTTATGTGAAATTTTAAAATTACGAGTGCCATTGAATGCAACCCTCCGAGTTTGTAAAATTCCAACACTCCACCGGCCCAGCGAAGGGGACATTCTGCCCGGAGACAAGGAACGATTGGTCACAGAGGACCCCAGGTGCATCATGGTTGTTGATCCGCCCTGAACGTCCATTTTACTCTGAACTCCAGGCGGAGCAGATCAGACTTGGAGCACAGCTGCATTTGACAGGTTTTTCAAACTCTGTATACATTTATTCAAAGCCTTTTGCCTGATGAAGACTGTTCTTTGTTCGAAACGTTGCAACTTCGGCTTGTATATATATATCTTTTTTACTTGAACGCTCCAGTAATAAACCGGAATTCGTCGGTGAAAGCACGCCTCGACCTCCATTTTGTTTTTGAATGAGCATAGCAGCTAAGTCTGAAAGGGTGATTTGAGCCATTATGCCACCGAGGCCTCATGAAAACGACTGGATTCTGGTCCAATCCAGGAGAGGCAGCAGGAGAGGCCGTGTTTTCGAGCGAGACAGGAGCACGTTTTTACGTCATCCAGATGGGAGCCCTCGACGCTCCTATGCTGAGGCCGTCAGAGAGGACCCGCAGCTGAGGGGGCCCAGCTTTTTTGAAGCACAGCACATCCGACACCCCAGCACACCGCCAGCATCTGATCACTGGCGCTTTTACCCTGACGGTGAGGTGAAGCTGCGTGCTCACAGACCCCGACGCAGCACCAGACCTGCAAACCAACATGGTGGCCACTGGATCACAACACGGGGAGATGCAACTGGAGCACCCCCACACAGAGTGCAGTCAGATGACCCGGACTTCACCCAGAAGGTGCGTGTCATCAATAGACTAATCAAAGCGGTGCATCACTCCATTAATGTGTCTAAAGAAGATTACCCTCCAACCTTAAACAAAATAAGCCAATATTTAACTACAATAGTCAAACCTGCTTCCCCCAGCTCACAAACGCAGACTCTAATACAGGGGAATGCAAAAAACTGGGCCTTTACTACCATCCTGATTCTCAGAGAACATTATCAGAACAATATTGACATGGAGCTGAACAGACTTTCCCAGTTTTCCACAGAAGATTGGAGAGGACCTTTTGAGATCGCCACATGCTGGGCCAAGAGACACCTGGGCACGCGATTAAAGCAGGAAACCCTGGACCGGTGCCAGAGAATGCTCACCACCAGGTTAAGAGTACCGGCCCCCCCCTCTCCTCCTGCCTCTGTTTCAGAACTCACAGATGAACCAGAGGAGGATTTAAGCTTGGAGCTGTCTCCATCACCTTCACCAGCAGTCCAGCCCCAAACCACAAGACCACAGAGCCCAGCAGGAGCACACAAACGTGCCCCCAAGAAGAGCAAGAGGAAAAGCACAGAGTGGGACTGGTCACCCCTGCTCGAATTCACACAGATGGGAGACACAGGGTGTTCATCCCCTGCATCATCATCATCTCCTCCTCCTCATCATCATTCTCCGATGACTCCTCCACCAACACGAAGGAAGATCATCCCTGCAGCAAAACCATTTTCCATCCCAGAGCTGCAGCCAGCAGATGCTCAGCGTGCATCCCAGGAGCAAAACATAGAAGCTCCTCACCCCACCCCAGCGGGACATGCAGCACTCTCTGCAGCAGCTGTGCAGGTATGCACCCCAACACGACATGCCACCACTCCACGCAAGTTCACAGACTGGCATCTCCACATACACCAGGAGACGGTCATTGTGGGAGATTCTAATGTCGGCAGACTTCCACCATTCAAGGCTGACAACACCCAGGTGGACAGCTTCCCCCTAGCTACATGGCACCACGCTGAGTTCCTGCTAAAGAACGCCACCTGCCATACTCAGCCAAAGACCATCCTTTTGTCCTTTGGCATCCATCAGAGGACACATAAGGACAAAGACATCCCAGTGATTGAGATGTTTCAAACATTTGAAGTGGCAGAAAGATTATTCCCCGAAGCCAACATTATTATTCCCATGATTAGTTACTCACGTCGCCTGCCACCAAAAGAAAAAGCAGTCCTGGATCATCTGAATGAACACATCGGAGAACTGTGTAACCACATTTGCCTTTCAGATGACCCAGTTGAGACAGACCAGGACAATGTGAACTGGACAGCAGATACAGCCATGAAGATGCTGAAATACTGGAGTCCTAGGTTTCTTCCTCTTGGTCCGACAGAGGGAGTGGATGAGTAATCCAATCAGGTCCCTCTCTCGTTCTGTTTTTATCCAGCAGAGGGTGGTAAAGAGCAACCTAGTCTAAAAGTTTAATTTTGAAGTGTCATTTCTTTTGGGCTTTATTATGGTTTTCTGACTTTGATTACAATTATCCCCAATCAGGTAGCTCTAATCCCAATCATTGGATTATATTTTCTAACCCTAATTTGTGATTTCTGATCCCTAACCAGGTGAATAATTGCCCTAACCCTAACCGTGTGTATTTTTTTGCCCTAACCCTAACCGTGTGTGTATTTTTTGCCCTAACCCTAAGCGTCTGTATGTTTTGCCCTAACCCTACTTACCTGCAGCGCTTACCAGACCGACCTCTTCATGAGCGGGATATTCCTGAAACAAAAATAAAACATAATTCAAGGGAGATGAAGGTGGAGCCATGGTGGGGACAGAGAAGGCCAGTGCATCAGGAACTCCATGCTCACAGCATTGGAGTTCTTATTTTTCTTAATCCTAACCAGCCAGAGCCCTCTGCTTCTTCACTAGGTTCTTCCTCTTCTCCTCAGATCCTCCAACTCCATTCAGAAGGACATGCTGTAAAAACGCACCCACTTCAATTTGAAAAAAATGATTGTATATACTGTTTTATGTTCTTATTAAGGTCTGATGGTCAACAGAACTTTTTACTGAGGTGAACTTCACCAATAACTGCAATTCTTTATAAGTTTAAGTCTGTTACCCAGAAAATTGGTCACTAAAATTCATACAAATGTATATTGTACAGGAAATACATTTTAATTAAGATGGTTTGAGAATAATTTGTTTCATTTGTTATATATTTTCATGTTCTACAGTTCAAATAAGCTTAAATTTATTGTTTTATGTGAAATTTTAAAATTACGAGTGCCATTGAATGCAACCCTCCGAGTTTGTAAAATTCCAACACTCCACCGGCCCAGCGAAGGGGACATTCTGCCCGGAGACAAGGAACGATTGGTCACAGAGGACCCCAGGTGCATCATGGTTGTTGATCCGCCCTGAACGTCCATTTTACTCTGAACTCCAGGCGGAGCAGATCAGACTTGGAGCACAGCTGCATTTGACAGGTTTTTCAAACTCTGTATACATTTATTCAAAGCCTTTTGCCTGATGAAGACTGTTCTTTGTTCGAAACGTTGCAACTTCGGCTTGTATATATATATCTTTTTTACTTGAACGCTCCAGTAATAAACCGGAATTCGTCGGTGAAAGCACGCCTCGACCTCCATTTTGTTTTTGAATGAGCATAGCAGCTAAGTCTGAAAGGGTGATTTGAGCCATTATGCCACCGAGGCCTCATGAAAACGACTGGATTCTGGTCCAATCCAGGAGAGGCAGCAGGAGAGGCCGTGTTTTCGAGCGAGACAGGAGCACGTTTTTACGTCATCCAGATGGGAGCCCTCGACGCTCCTATGCTGAGGCCGTCAGAGAGGACCCGCAGCTGAGGGGGCCCAGCTTTTTTGAAGCACAGCACATCCGACACCCCAGCACACCGCCAGCATCTGATCACTGGCGCTTTTACCCTGACGGTGAGGTGAAGCTGCGTGCTCACAGACCCCGACGCAGCACCAGACCTGCAAACCAACATGGTGGCCACTGGATCACAACACGGGGAGATGCAACTGGAGCACCCCCACACAGAGTGCAGTCAGATGACCCGGACTTCACCCAGAAGGTGCGTGTCATCAATAGACTAATCAAAGCGGTGCATCACTCCATTAATGTGTCTAAAGAAGATTACCCTCCAACCTTAAACAAAATAAGCCAATATTTAACTACAATAGTCAAACCTGCTTCCCCCAGCTCACAAACGCAGACTCTAATACAGGGGAATGCAAAAAACTGGGCCTTTACTACCATCCTGATTCTCAGAGAACATTATCAGAACAATATTGACATGGAGCTGAACAGACTTTCCCAGTTTTCCACAGAAGATTGGAGAGGACCTTTTGAGATCGCCACATGCTGGGCCAAGAGACACCTGGGCACGCGATTAAAGCAGGAAACCCTGGACCGGTGCCAGAGAATGCTCACCACCAGGTTAAGAGTACCGGCCCCCCCCTCTCCTCCTGCCTCTGTTTCAGAACTCACAGATGAACCAGAGGAGGATTTAAGCTTGGAGCTGTCTCCATCACCTTCACCAGCAGTCCAGCCCCAAACCACAAGACCACAGAGCCCAGCAGGAGCACACAAACGTGCCCCCAAGAAGAGCAAGAGGAAAAGCACAGAGTGGGACTGGTCACCCCTGCTCGAATTCACACAGATGGGAGACACAGGGTGTTCATCCCCTGCATCATCATCATCTCCTCCTCCTCATCATCATTCTCCGATGACTCCTCCACCAACACGAAGGAAGATCATCCCTGCAGCAAAACCATTTTCCATCCCAGAGCTGCAGCCAGCAGATGCTCAGCGTGCATCCCAGGAGCAAAACATAGAAGCTCCTCACCCCACCCCAGCGGGACATGCAGCACTCTCTGCAGCAGCTGTGCAGGTATGCACCCCAACACGACATGCCACCACTCCACGCAAGTTCACAGACTGGCATCTCCACATACACCAGGAGACGGTCATTGTGGGAGATTCTAATGTCGGCAGACTTCCACCATTCAAGGCTGACAACACCCAGGTGGACAGCTTCCCCCTAGCTACATGGCACCACGCTGAGTTCCTGCTAAAGAACGCCACCTGCCATACTCAGCCAAAGACCATCCTTTTGTCCTTTGGCATCCATCAGAGGACACATAAGGACAAAGACATCCCAGTGATTGAGATGTTTCAAACATTTGAAGTGGCAGAAAGATTATTCCCCGAAGCCAACATTATTATTCCCATGATTAGTTACTCACGTCGCCTGCCACCAAAAGAAAAAGCAGTCCTGGATCATCTGAATGAACACATCGGAGAACTGTGTAACCACATTTGCCTTTCAGATGACCCAGTTGAGACAGACCAGGACAATGTGAACTGGACAGCAGATACAGCCATGAAGATGCTGAAATACTGGAGTCCTAGGTTTCTTCCTCTTGGTCCGACAGAGGGAGTGGATGAGTAATCCAATCAGGTCCCTCTCTCGTTCTGTTTTTATCCAGCAGAGGGTGGTAAAGAGCAACCTAGTCTAAAAGTTTAATTTTGAAGTGTCATTTCTTTTGGGCTTTATTATGGTTTTCTGACTTTGATTACAATTATCCCCAATCAGGTAGCTCTAATCCCAATCATTGGATTATATTTTCTAACCCTAATTTGTGATTTCTGATCCCTAACCAGGTGAATAATTGCCCTAACCCTAACCGTGTGTATTTTTTTGCCCTAACCCTAACCGTGTGTGTATTTTTTGCCCTAACCCTAAGCGTCTGTATGTTTTGCCCTAACCCTACTTACCTGCAGCGCTTACCAGACCGACCTCTTCATGAGCGGGATATTCCTGAAACAAAAATAAAACATAATTCAAGGGAGATGAAGGTGGAGCCATGGTGGGGACAGAGAAGGCCAGTGCATCAGGAACTCCATGCTCACAGCATTGGAGTTCTTATTTTTCTTAATCCTAACCAGCCAGAGCCCTCTGCTTCTTCACTAGGTTCTTCCTCTTCTCCTCAGATCCTCCAACTCCATTCAGAAGGACATGCTGTAAAAACGCACCCACTTCAATTTGAAAAAAATGATTGTATATACTGTTTTATGTTCTTATTAAGGTCTGATGGTCAACAGAACTTTTTACTGAGGTGAACTTCACCAATAACTGCAATTCTTTATAAGTTTAAGTCTGTTACCCAGAAAATTGGTCACTAAAATTCATACAAATGTATATTGTACAGGAAATACATTTTAATTAAGATGGTTTGAGAATAATTTGTTTCATTTGTTATATATTTTCATGTTCTACAGTTCAAATAAGCTTAAATTTATTGTTTTATGTGAAATTTTAAAATTACGAGTGCCATTGAATGCAACCCTCCGAGTTTGTAAAATTCCAACACTCCACCGGCCCAGCGAAGGGGACATTCTGCCCGGAGACAAGGAACGATTGGTCACAGAGGACCCCAGGTGCATCATGGTTGTTGATCCGCCCTGAACGTCCATTTTACTCTGAACTCCAGGCGGAGCAGATCAGACTTGGAGCACAGCTGCATTTGACAGGTTTTTCAAACTCTGTATACATTTATTCAAAGCCTTTTGCCTGATGAAGACTGTTCTTTGTTCGAAACGTTGCAACTTCGGCTTGTATATATATATCTTTTTTACTTGAACGCTCCAGTAATAAACCGGAATTCGTCGGTGAAAGCACGCCTCGACCTCCATTTTGTTTTTGAATGAGCATAGCAGCTAAGTCTGAAAGGGTGATTTGAGCCATTATGCCACCGAGGCCTCATGAAAACGACTGGATTCTGGTCCAATCCAGGAGAGGCAGCAGGAGAGGCCGTGTTTTCGAGCGAGACAGGAGCACGTTTTTACGTCATCCAGATGGGAGCCCTCGACGCTCCTATGCTGAGGCCGTCAGAGAGGACCCGCAGCTGAGGGGGCCCAGCTTTTTTGAAGCACAGCACATCCGACACCCCAGCACACCGCCAGCATCTGATCACTGGCGCTTTTACCCTGACGGTGAGGTGAAGCTGCGTGCTCACAGACCCCGACGCAGCACCAGACCTGCAAACCAACATGGTGGCCACTGGATCACAACACGGGGAGATGCAACTGGAGCACCCCCACACAGAGTGCAGTCAGATGACCCGGACTTCACCCAGAAGGTGCGTGTCATCAATAGACTAATCAAAGCGGTGCATCACTCCATTAATGTGTCTAAAGAAGATTACCCTCCAACCTTAAACAAAATAAGCCAATATTTAACTACAATAGTCAAACCTGCTTCCCCCAGCTCACAAACGCAGACTCTAATACAGGGGAATGCAAAAAACTGGGCCTTTACTACCATCCTGATTCTCAGAGAACATTATCAGAACAATATTGACATGGAGCTGAACAGACTTTCCCAGTTTTCCACAGAAGATTGGAGAGGACCTTTTGAGATCGCCACATGCTGGGCCAAGAGACACCTGGGCACGCGATTAAAGCAGGAAACCCTGGACCGGTGCCAGAGAATGCTCACCACCAGGTTAAGAGTACCGGCCCCCCCCTCTCCTCCTGCCTCTGTTTCAGAACTCACAGATGAACCAGAGGAGGATTTAAGCTTGGAGCTGTCTCCATCACCTTCACCAGCAGTCCAGCCCCAAACCACAAGACCACAGAGCCCAGCAGGAGCACACAAACGTGCCCCCAAGAAGAGCAAGAGGAAAAGCACAGAGTGGGACTGGTCACCCCTGCTCGAATTCACACAGATGGGAGACACAGGGTGTTCATCCCCTGCATCATCATCATCTCCTCCTCCTCATCATCATTCTCCGATGACTCCTCCACCAACACGAAGGAAGATCATCCCTGCAGCAAAACCATTTTCCATCCCAGAGCTGCAGCCAGCAGATGCTCAGCGTGCATCCCAGGAGCAAAACATAGAAGCTCCTCACCCCACCCCAGCGGGACATGCAGCACTCTCTGCAGCAGCTGTGCAGGTATGCACCCCAACACGACATGCCACCACTCCACGCAAGTTCACAGACTGGCATCTCCACATACACCAGGAGACGGTCATTGTGGGAGATTCTAATGTCGGCAGACTTCCACCATTCAAGGCTGACAACACCCAGGTGGACAGCTTCCCCCTAGCTACATGGCACCACGCTGAGTTCCTGCTAAAGAACGCCACCTGCCATACTCAGCCAAAGACCATCCTTTTGTCCTTTGGCATCCATCAGAGGACACATAAGGACAAAGACATCCCAGTGATTGAGATGTTTCAAACATTTGAAGTGGCAGAAAGATTATTCCCCGAAGCCAACATTATTATTCCCATGATTAGTTACTCACGTCGCCTGCCACCAAAAGAAAAAGCAGTCCTGGATCATCTGAATGAACACATCGGAGAACTGTGTAACCACATTTGCCTTTCAGATGACCCAGTTGAGACAGACCAGGACAATGTGAACTGGACAGCAGATACAGCCATGAAGATGCTGAAATACTGGAGTCCTAGGTTTCTTCCTCTTGGTCCGACAGAGGGAGTGGATGAGTAATCCAATCAGGTCCCTCTCTCGTTCTGTTTTTATCCAGCAGAGGGTGGTAAAGAGCAACCTAGTCTAAAAGTTTAATTTTGAAGTGTCATTTCTTTTGGGCTTTATTATGGTTTTCTGACTTTGATTACAATTATCCCCAATCAGGTAGCTCTAATCCCAATCATTGGATTATATTTTCTAACCCTAATTTGTGATTTCTGATCCCTAACCAGGTGAATAATTGCCCTAACCCTAACCGTGTGTATTTTTTTGCCCTAACCCTAACCGTGTGTGTATTTTTTGCCCTAACCCTAAGCGTCTGTATGTTTTGCCCTAACCCTACTTACCTGCAGCGCTTACCAGACCGACCTCTTCATGAGCGGGATATTCCTGAAACAAAAATAAAACATAATTCAAGGGAGATGAAGGTGGAGCCATGGTGGGGACAGAGAAGGCCAGTGCATCAGGAACTCCATGCTCACAGCATTGGAGTTCTTATTTTTCTTAATCCTAACCAGCCAGAGCCCTCTGCTTCTTCACTAGGTTCTTCCTCTTCTCCTCAGATCCTCCAACTCCATTCAGAAGGACATGCTGTAAAAACGCACCCACTTCAATTTGAAAAAAATGATTGTATATACTGTTTTATGTTCTTATTAAGGTCTGATGGTCAACAGAACTTTTTACTGAGGTGAACTTCACCAATAACTGCAATTCTTTATAAGTTTAAGTCTGTTACCCAGAAAATTGGTCACTAAAATTCATACAAATGTATATTGTACAGGAAATACATTTTAATTAAGATGGTTTGAGAATAATTTGTTTCATTTGTTATATATTTTCATGTTCTACAGTTCAAATAAGCTTAAATTTATTGTTTTATGTGAAATTTTAAAATTACGAGTGCCATTGAATGCAACCCTCCGAGTTTGTAAAATTCCAACACTCCACCGGCCCAGCGAAGGGGACATTCTGCCCGGAGACAAGGAACGATTGGTCACAGAGGACCCCAGGTGCATCATGGTTGTTGATCCGCCCTGAACGTCCATTTTACTCTGAACTCCAGGCGGAGCAGATCAGACTTGGAGCACAGCTGCATTTGACAGGTTTTTCAAACTCTGTATACATTTATTCAAAGCCTTTTGCCTGATGAAGACTGTTCTTTGTTCGAAACGTTGCAACTTCGGCTTGTATATATATATCTTTTTTACTTGAACGCTCCAGTAATAAACCGGAATTCGTCGGTGAAAGCACGCCTCGACCTCCATTTTGTTTTTGAATGAGCATAGCAGCTAAGTCTGAAAGGGTGATTTGAGCCATTATGCCACCGAGGCCTCATGAAAACGACTGGATTCTGGTCCAATCCAGGAGAGGCAGCAGGAGAGGCCGTGTTTTCGAGCGAGACAGGAGCACGTTTTTACGTCATCCAGATGGGAGCCCTCGACGCTCCTATGCTGAGGCCGTCAGAGAGGACCCGCAGCTGAGGGGGCCCAGCTTTTTTGAAGCACAGCACATCCGACACCCCAGCACACCGCCAGCATCTGATCACTGGCGCTTTTACCCTGACGGTGAGGTGAAGCTGCGTGCTCACAGACCCCGACGCAGCACCAGACCTGCAAACCAACATGGTGGCCACTGGATCACAACACGGGGAGATGCAACTGGAGCACCCCCACACAGAGTGCAGTCAGATGACCCGGACTTCACCCAGAAGGTGCGTGTCATCAATAGACTAATCAAAGCGGTGCATCACTCCATTAATGTGTCTAAAGAAGATTACCCTCCAACCTTAAACAAAATAAGCCAATATTTAACTACAATAGTCAAACCTGCTTCCCCCAGCTCACAAACGCAGACTCTAATACAGGGGAATGCAAAAAACTGGGCCTTTACTACCATCCTGATTCTCAGAGAACATTATCAGAACAATATTGACATGGAGCTGAACAGACTTTCCCAGTTTTCCACAGAAGATTGGAGAGGACCTTTTGAGATCGCCACATGCTGGGCCAAGAGACACCTGGGCACGCGATTAAAGCAGGAAACCCTGGACCGGTGCCAGAGAATGCTCACCACCAGGTTAAGAGTACCGGCCCCCCCCTCTCCTCCTGCCTCTGTTTCAGAACTCACAGATGAACCAGAGGAGGATTTAAGCTTGGAGCTGTCTCCATCACCTTCACCAGCAGTCCAGCCCCAAACCACAAGACCACAGAGCCCAGCAGGAGCACACAAACGTGCCCCCAAGAAGAGCAAGAGGAAAAGCACAGAGTGGGACTGGTCACCCCTGCTCGAATTCACACAGATGGGAGACACAGGGTGTTCATCCCCTGCATCATCATCATCTCCTCCTCCTCATCATCATTCTCCGATGACTCCTCCACCAACACGAAGGAAGATCATCCCTGCAGCAAAACCATTTTCCATCCCAGAGCTGCAGCCAGCAGATGCTCAGCGTGCATCCCAGGAGCAAAACATAGAAGCTCCTCACCCCACCCCAGCGGGACATGCAGCACTCTCTGCAGCAGCTGTGCAGGTATGCACCCCAACACGACATGCCACCACTCCACGCAAGTTCACAGACTGGCATCTCCACATACACCAGGAGACGGTCATTGTGGGAGATTCTAATGTCGGCAGACTTCCACCATTCAAGGCTGACAACACCCAGGTGGACAGCTTCCCCCTAGCTACATGGCACCACGCTGAGTTCCTGCTAAAGAACGCCACCTGCCATACTCAGCCAAAGACCATCCTTTTGTCCTTTGGCATCCATCAGAGGACACATAAGGACAAAGACATCCCAGTGATTGAGATGTTTCAAACATTTGAAGTGGCAGAAAGATTATTCCCCGAAGCCAACATTATTATTCCCATGATTAGTTACTCACGTCGCCTGCCACCAAAAGAAAAAGCAGTCCTGGATCATCTGAATGAACACATCGGAGAACTGTGTAACCACATTTGCCTTTCAGATGACCCAGTTGAGACAGACCAGGACAATGTGAACTGGACAGCAGATACAGCCATGAAGATGCTGAAATACTGGAGTCCTAGGTTTCTTCCTCTTGGTCCGACAGAGGGAGTGGATGAGTAATCCAATCAGGTCCCTCTCTCGTTCTGTTTTTATCCAGCAGAGGGTGGTAAAGAGCAACCTAGTCTAAAAGTTTAATTTTGAAGTGTCATTTCTTTTGGGCTTTATTATGGTTTTCTGACTTTGATTACAATTATCCCCAATCAGGTAGCTCTAATCCCAATCATTGGATTATATTTTCTAACCCTAATTTGTGATTTCTGATCCCTAACCAGGTGAATAATTGCCCTAACCCTAACCGTGTGTATTTTTTTGCCCTAACCCTAACCGTGTGTGTATTTTTTGCCCTAACCCTAAGCGTCTGTATGTTTTGCCCTAACCCTACTTACCTGCAGCGCTTACCAGACCGACCTCTTCATGAGCGGGATATTCCTGAAACAAAAATAAAACATAATTCAAGGGAGATGAAGGTGGAGCCATGGTGGGGACAGAGAAGGCCAGTGCATCAGGAACTCCATGCTCACAGCATTGGAGTTCTTATTTTTCTTAATCCTAACCAGCCAGAGCCCTCTGCTTCTTCACTAGGTTCTTCCTCTTCTCCTCAGATCCTCCAACTCCATTCAGAAGGACATGCTGTAAAAACGCACCCACTTCAATTTGAAAAAAATGATTGTATATACTGTTTTATGTTCTTATTAAGGTCTGATGGTCAACAGAACTTTTTACTGAGGTGAACTTCACCAATAACTGCAATTCTTTATAAGTTTAAGTCTGTTACCCAGAAAATTGGTCACTAAAATTCATACAAATGTATATTGTACAGGAAATACATTTTAATTAAGATGGTTTGAGAATAATTTGTTTCATTTGTTATATATTTTCATGTTCTACAGTTCAAATAAGCTTAAATTTATTGTTTTATGTGAAATTTTAAAATTACGAGTGCCATTGAATGCAACCCTCCGAGTTTGTAAAATTCCAACACTCCACCGGCCCAGCGAAGGGGACATTCTGCCCGGAGACAAGGAACGATTGGTCACAGAGGACCCCAGGTGCATCATGGTTGTTGATCCGCCCTGAACGTCCATTTTACTCTGAACTCCAGGCGGAGCAGATCAGACTTGGAGCACAGCTGCATTTGACAGGTTTTTCAAACTCTGTATACATTTATTCAAAGCCTTTTGCCTGATGAAGACTGTTCTTTGTTCGAAACGTTGCAACTTCGGCTTGTATATATATATCTTTTTTACTTGAACGCTCCAGTAATAAACCGGAATTCGTCGGTGAAAGCACGCCTCGACCTCCATTTTGTTTTTGAATGAGCATAGCAGCTAAGTCTGAAAGGGTGATTTGAGCCATTATGCCACCGAGGCCTCATGAAAACGACTGGATTCTGGTCCAATCCAGGAGAGGCAGCAGGAGAGGCCGTGTTTTCGAGCGAGACAGGAGCACGTTTTTACGTCATCCAGATGGGAGCCCTCGACGCTCCTATGCTGAGGCCGTCAGAGAGGACCCGCAGCTGAGGGGGCCCAGCTTTTTTGAAGCACAGCACATCCGACACCCCAGCACACCGCCAGCATCTGATCACTGGCGCTTTTACCCTGACGGTGAGGTGAAGCTGCGTGCTCACAGACCCCGACGCAGCACCAGACCTGCAAACCAACATGGTGGCCACTGGATCACAACACGGGGAGATGCAACTGGAGCACCCCCACACAGAGTGCAGTCAGATGACCCGGACTTCACCCAGAAGGTGCGTGTCATCAATAGACTAATCAAAGCGGTGCATCACTCCATTAATGTGTCTAAAGAAGATTACCCTCCAACCTTAAACAAAATAAGCCAATATTTAACTACAATAGTCAAACCTGCTTCCCCCAGCTCACAAACGCAGACTCTAATACAGGGGAATGCAAAAAACTGGGCCTTTACTACCATCCTGATTCTCAGAGAACATTATCAGAACAATATTGACATGGAGCTGAACAGACTTTCCCAGTTTTCCACAGAAGATTGGAGAGGACCTTTTGAGATCGCCACATGCTGGGCCAAGAGACACCTGGGCACGCGATTAAAGCAGGAAACCCTGGACCGGTGCCAGAGAATGCTCACCACCAGGTTAAGAGTACCGGCCCCCCCCTCTCCTCCTGCCTCTGTTTCAGAACTCACAGATGAACCAGAGGAGGATTTAAGCTTGGAGCTGTCTCCATCACCTTCACCAGCAGTCCAGCCCCAAACCACAAGACCACAGAGCCCAGCAGGAGCACACAAACGTGCCCCCAAGAAGAGCAAGAGGAAAAGCACAGAGTGGGACTGGTCACCCCTGCTCGAATTCACACAGATGGGAGACACAGGGTGTTCATCCCCTGCATCATCATCATCTCCTCCTCCTCATCATCATTCTCCGATGACTCCTCCACCAACACGAAGGAAGATCATCCCTGCAGCAAAACCATTTTCCATCCCAGAGCTGCAGCCAGCAGATGCTCAGCGTGCATCCCAGGAGCAAAACATAGAAGCTCCTCACCCCACCCCAGCGGGACATGCAGCACTCTCTGCAGCAGCTGTGCAGGTATGCACCCCAACACGACATGCCACCACTCCACGCAAGTTCACAGACTGGCATCTCCACATACACCAGGAGACGGTCATTGTGGGAGATTCTAATGTCGGCAGACTTCCACCATTCAAGGCTGACAACACCCAGGTGGACAGCTTCCCCCTAGCTACATGGCACCACGCTGAGTTCCTGCTAAAGAACGCCACCTGCCATACTCAGCCAAAGACCATCCTTTTGTCCTTTGGCATCCATCAGAGGACACATAAGGACAAAGACATCCCAGTGATTGAGATGTTTCAAACATTTGAAGTGGCAGAAAGATTATTCCCCGAAGCCAACATTATTATTCCCATGATTAGTTACTCACGTCGCCTGCCACCAAAAGAAAAAGCAGTCCTGGATCATCTGAATGAACACATCGGAGAACTGTGTAACCACATTTGCCTTTCAGATGACCCAGTTGAGACAGACCAGGACAATGTGAACTGGACAGCAGATACAGCCATGAAGATGCTGAAATACTGGAGTCCTAGGTTTCTTCCTCTTGGTCCGACAGAGGGAGTGGATGAGTAATCCAATCAGGTCCCTCTCTCGTTCTGTTTTTATCCAGCAGAGGGTGGTAAAGAGCAACCTAGTCTAAAAGTTTAATTTTGAAGTGTCATTTCTTTTGGGCTTTATTATGGTTTTCTGACTTTGATTACAATTATCCCCAATCAGGTAGCTCTAATCCCAATCATTGGATTATATTTTCTAACCCTAATTTGTGATTTCTGATCCCTAACCAGGTGAATAATTGCCCTAACCCTAACCGTGTGTATTTTTTTGCCCTAACCCTAACCGTGTGTGTATTTTTTGCCCTAACCCTAAGCGTCTGTATGTTTTGCCCTAACCCTACTTACCTGCAGCGCTTACCAGACCGACCTCTTCATGAGCGGGATATTCCTGAAACAAAAATAAAACATAATTCAAGGGAGATGAAGGTGGAGCCATGGTGGGGACAGAGAAGGCCAGTGCATCAGGAACTCCATGCTCACAGCATTGGAGTTCTTATTTTTCTTAATCCTAACCAGCCAGAGCCCTCTGCTTCTTCACTAGGTTCTTCCTCTTCTCCTCAGATCCTCCAACTCCATTCAGAAGGACATGCTGTAAAAACGCACCCACTTCAATTTGAAAAAAATGATTGTATATACTGTTTTATGTTCTTATTAAGGTCTGATGGTCAACAGAACTTTTTACTGAGGTGAACTTCACCAATAACTGCAATTCTTTATAAGTTTAAGTCTGTTACCCAGAAAATTGGTCACTAAAATTCATACAAATGTATATTGTACAGGAAATACATTTTAATTAAGATGGTTTGAGAATAATTTGTTTCATTTGTTATATATTTTCATGTTCTACAGTTCAAATAAGCTTAAATTTATTGTTTTATGTGAAATTTTAAAATTACGAGTGCCATTGAATGCAACCCTCCGAGTTTGTAAAATTCCAACACTCCACCGGCCCAGCGAAGGGGACATTCTGCCCGGAGACAAGGAACGATTGGTCACAGAGGACCCCAGGTGCATCATGGTTGTTGATCCGCCCTGAACGTCCATTTTACTCTGAACTCCAGGCGGAGCAGATCAGACTTGGAGCACAGCTGCATTTGACAGGTTTTTCAAACTCTGTATACATTTATTCAAAGCCTTTTGCCTGATGAAGACTGTTCTTTGTTCGAAACGTTGCAACTTCGGCTTGTATATATATATCTTTTTTACTTGAACGCTCCAGTAATAAACCGGAATTCGTCGGTGAAAGCACGCCTCGACCTCCATTTTGTTTTTGAATGAGCATAGCAGCTAAGTCTGAAAGGGTGATTTGAGCCATTATGCCACCGAGGCCTCATGAAAACGACTGGATTCTGGTCCAATCCAGGAGAGGCAGCAGGAGAGGCCGTGTTTTCGAGCGAGACAGGAGCACGTTTTTACGTCATCCAGATGGGAGCCCTCGACGCTCCTATGCTGAGGCCGTCAGAGAGGACCCGCAGCTGAGGGGGCCCAGCTTTTTTGAAGCACAGCACATCCGACACCCCAGCACACCGCCAGCATCTGATCACTGGCGCTTTTACCCTGACGGTGAGGTGAAGCTGCGTGCTCACAGACCCCGACGCAGCACCAGACCTGCAAACCAACATGGTGGCCACTGGATCACAACACGGGGAGATGCAACTGGAGCACCCCCACACAGAGTGCAGTCAGATGACCCGGACTTCACCCAGAAGGTGCGTGTCATCAATAGACTAATCAAAGCGGTGCATCACTCCATTAATGTGTCTAAAGAAGATTACCCTCCAACCTTAAACAAAATAAGCCAATATTTAACTACAATAGTCAAACCTGCTTCCCCCAGCTCACAAACGCAGACTCTAATACAGGGGAATGCAAAAAACTGGGCCTTTACTACCATCCTGATTCTCAGAGAACATTATCAGAACAATATTGACATGGAGCTGAACAGACTTTCCCAGTTTTCCACAGAAGATTGGAGAGGACCTTTTGAGATCGCCACATGCTGGGCCAAGAGACACCTGGGCACGCGATTAAAGCAGGAAACCCTGGACCGGTGCCAGAGAATGCTCACCACCAGGTTAAGAGTACCGGCCCCCCCCTCTCCTCCTGCCTCTGTTTCAGAACTCACAGATGAACCAGAGGAGGATTTAAGCTTGGAGCTGTCTCCATCACCTTCACCAGCAGTCCAGCCCCAAACCACAAGACCACAGAGCCCAGCAGGAGCACACAAACGTGCCCCCAAGAAGAGCAAGAGGAAAAGCACAGAGTGGGACTGGTCACCCCTGCTCGAATTCACACAGATGGGAGACACAGGGTGTTCATCCCCTGCATCATCATCATCTCCTCCTCCTCATCATCATTCTCCGATGACTCCTCCACCAACACGAAGGAAGATCATCCCTGCAGCAAAACCATTTTCCATCCCAGAGCTGCAGCCAGCAGATGCTCAGCGTGCATCCCAGGAGCAAAACATAGAAGCTCCTCACCCCACCCCAGCGGGACATGCAGCACTCTCTGCAGCAGCTGTGCAGGTATGCACCCCAACACGACATGCCACCACTCCACGCAAGTTCACAGACTGGCATCTCCACATACACCAGGAGACGGTCATTGTGGGAGATTCTAATGTCGGCAGACTTCCACCATTCAAGGCTGACAACACCCAGGTGGACAGCTTCCCCCTAGCTACATGGCACCACGCTGAGTTCCTGCTAAAGAACGCCACCTGCCATACTCAGCCAAAGACCATCCTTTTGTCCTTTGGCATCCATCAGAGGACACATAAGGACAAAGACATCCCAGTGATTGAGATGTTTCAAACATTTGAAGTGGCAGAAAGATTATTCCCCGAAGCCAACATTATTATTCCCATGATTAGTTACTCACGTCGCCTGCCACCAAAAGAAAAAGCAGTCCTGGATCATCTGAATGAACACATCGGAGAACTGTGTAACCACATTTGCCTTTCAGATGACCCAGTTGAGACAGACCAGGACAATGTGAACTGGACAGCAGATACAGCCATGAAGATGCTGAAATACTGGAGTCCTAGGTTTCTTCCTCTTGGTCCGACAGAGGGAGTGGATGAGTAATCCAATCAGGTCCCTCTCTCGTTCTGTTTTTATCCAGCAGAGGGTGGTAAAGAGCAACCTAGTCTAAAAGTTTAATTTTGAAGTGTCATTTCTTTTGGGCTTTATTATGGTTTTCTGACTTTGATTACAATTATCCCCAATCAGGTAGCTCTAATCCCAATCATTGGATTATATTTTCTAACCCTAATTTGTGATTTCTGATCCCTAACCAGGTGAATAATTGCCCTAACCCTAACCGTGTGTATTTTTTTGCCCTAACCCTAACCGTGTGTGTATTTTTTGCCCTAACCCTAAGCGTCTGTATGTTTTGCCCTAACCCTACTTACCTGCAGCGCTTACCAGACCGACCTCTTCATGAGCGGGATATTCCTGAAACAAAAATAAAACATAATTCAAGGGAGATGAAGGTGGAGCCATGGTGGGGACAGAGAAGGCCAGTGCATCAGGAACTCCATGCTCACAGCATTGGAGTTCTTATTTTTCTTAATCCTAACCAGCCAGAGCCCTCTGCTTCTTCACTAGGTTCTTCCTCTTCTCCTCAGATCCTCCAACTCCATTCAGAAGGACATGCTGTAAAAACGCACCCACTTCAATTTGAAAAAAATGATTGTATATACTGTTTTATGTTCTTATTAAGGTCTGATGGTCAACAGAACTTTTTACTGAGGTGAACTTCACCAATAACTGCAATTCTTTATAAGTTTAAGTCTGTTACCCAGAAAATTGGTCACTAAAATTCATACAAATGTATATTGTACAGGAAATACATTTTAATTAAGATGGTTTGAGAATAATTTGTTTCATTTGTTATATATTTTCATGTTCTACAGTTCAAATAAGCTTAAATTTATTGTTTTATGTGAAATTTTAAAATTACGAGTGCCATTGAATGCAACCCTCCGAGTTTGTAAAATTCCAACACTCCACCGGCCCAGCGAAGGGGACATTCTGCCCGGAGACAAGGAACGATTGGTCACAGAGGACCCCAGGTGCATCATGGTTGTTGATCCGCCCTGAACGTCCATTTTACTCTGAACTCCAGGCGGAGCAGATCAGACTTGGAGCACAGCTGCATTTGACAGGTTTTTCAAACTCTGTATACATTTATTCAAAGCCTTTTGCCTGATGAAGACTGTTCTTTGTTCGAAACGTTGCAACTTCGGCTTGTATATATATATCTTTTTTACTTGAACGCTCCAGTAATAAACCGGAATTCGTCGGTGAAAGCACGCCTCGACCTCCATTTTGTTTTTGAATGAGCATAGCAGCTAAGTCTGAAAGGGTGATTTGAGCCATTATGCCACCGAGGCCTCATGAAAACGACTGGATTCTGGTCCAATCCAGGAGAGGCAGCAGGAGAGGCCGTGTTTTCGAGCGAGACAGGAGCACGTTTTTACGTCATCCAGATGGGAGCCCTCGACGCTCCTATGCTGAGGCCGTCAGAGAGGACCCGCAGCTGAGGGGGCCCAGCTTTTTTGAAGCACAGCACATCCGACACCCCAGCACACCGCCAGCATCTGATCACTGGCGCTTTTACCCTGACGGTGAGGTGAAGCTGCGTGCTCACAGACCCCGACGCAGCACCAGACCTGCAAACCAACATGGTGGCCACTGGATCACAACACGGGGAGATGCAACTGGAGCACCCCCACACAGAGTGCAGTCAGATGACCCGGACTTCACCCAGAAGGTGCGTGTCATCAATAGACTAATCAAAGCGGTGCATCACTCCATTAATGTGTCTAAAGAAGATTACCCTCCAACCTTAAACAAAATAAGCCAATATTTAACTACAATAGTCAAACCTGCTTCCCCCAGCTCACAAACGCAGACTCTAATACAGGGGAATGCAAAAAACTGGGCCTTTACTACCATCCTGATTCTCAGAGAACATTATCAGAACAATATTGACATGGAGCTGAACAGACTTTCCCAGTTTTCCACAGAAGATTGGAGAGGACCTTTTGAGATCGCCACATGCTGGGCCAAGAGACACCTGGGCACGCGATTAAAGCAGGAAACCCTGGACCGGTGCCAGAGAATGCTCACCACCAGGTTAAGAGTACCGGCCCCCCCCTCTCCTCCTGCCTCTGTTTCAGAACTCACAGATGAACCAGAGGAGGATTTAAGCTTGGAGCTGTCTCCATCACCTTCACCAGCAGTCCAGCCCCAAACCACAAGACCACAGAGCCCAGCAGGAGCACACAAACGTGCCCCCAAGAAGAGCAAGAGGAAAAGCACAGAGTGGGACTGGTCACCCCTGCTCGAATTCACACAGATGGGAGACACAGGGTGTTCATCCCCTGCATCATCATCATCTCCTCCTCCTCATCATCATTCTCCGATGACTCCTCCACCAACACGAAGGAAGATCATCCCTGCAGCAAAACCATTTTCCATCCCAGAGCTGCAGCCAGCAGATGCTCAGCGTGCATCCCAGGAGCAAAACATAGAAGCTCCTCACCCCACCCCAGCGGGACATGCAGCACTCTCTGCAGCAGCTGTGCAGGTATGCACCCCAACACGACATGCCACCACTCCACGCAAGTTCACAGACTGGCATCTCCACATACACCAGGAGACGGTCATTGTGGGAGATTCTAATGTCGGCAGACTTCCACCATTCAAGGCTGACAACACCCAGGTGGACAGCTTCCCCCTAGCTACATGGCACCACGCTGAGTTCCTGCTAAAGAACGCCACCTGCCATACTCAGCCAAAGACCATCCTTTTGTCCTTTGGCATCCATCAGAGGACACATAAGGACAAAGACATCCCAGTGATTGAGATGTTTCAAACATTTGAAGTGGCAGAAAGATTATTCCCCGAAGCCAACATTATTATTCCCATGATTAGTTACTCACGTCGCCTGCCACCAAAAGAAAAAGCAGTCCTGGATCATCTGAATGAACACATCGGAGAACTGTGTAACCACATTTGCCTTTCAGATGACCCAGTTGAGACAGACCAGGACAATGTGAACTGGACAGCAGATACAGCCATGAAGATGCTGAAATACTGGAGTCCTAGGTTTCTTCCTCTTGGTCCGACAGAGGGAGTGGATGAGTAATCCAATCAGGTCCCTCTCTCGTTCTGTTTTTATCCAGCAGAGGGTGGTAAAGAGCAACCTAGTCTAAAAGTTTAATTTTGAAGTGTCATTTCTTTTGGGCTTTATTATGGTTTTCTGACTTTGATTACAATTATCCCCAATCAGGTAGCTCTAATCCCAATCATTGGATTATATTTTCTAACCCTAATTTGTGATTTCTGATCCCTAACCAGGTGAATAATTGCCCTAACCCTAACCGTGTGTATTTTTTTGCCCTAACCCTAACCGTGTGTGTATTTTTTGCCCTAACCCTAAGCGTCTGTATGTTTTGCCCTAACCCTACTTACCTGCAGCGCTTACCAGACCGACCTCTTCATGAGCGGGATATTCCTGAAACAAAAATAAAACATAATTCAAGGGAGATGAAGGTGGAGCCATGGTGGGGACAGAGAAGGCCAGTGCATCAGGAACTCCATGCTCACAGCATTGGAGTTCTTATTTTTCTTAATCCTAACCAGCCAGAGCCCTCTGCTTCTTCACTAGGTTCTTCCTCTTCTCCTCAGATCCTCCAACTCCATTCAGAAGGACATGCTGTAAAAACGCACCCACTTCAATTTGAAAAAAATGATTGTATATACTGTTTTATGTTCTTATTAAGGTCTGATGGTCAACAGAACTTTTTACTGAGGTGAACTTCACCAATAACTGCAATTCTTTATAAGTTTAAGTCTGTTACCCAGAAAATTGGTCACTAAAATTCATACAAATGTATATTGTACAGGAAATACATTTTAATTAAGATGGTTTGAGAATAATTTGTTTCATTTGTTATATATTTTCATGTTCTACAGTTCAAATAAGCTTAAATTTATTGTTTTATGTGAAATTTTAAAATTACGAGTGCCATTGAATGCAACCCTCCGAGTTTGTAAAATTCCAACACTCCACCGGCCCAGCGAAGGGGACATTCTGCCCGGAGACAAGGAACGATTGGTCACAGAGGACCCCAGGTGCATCATGGTTGTTGATCCGCCCTGAACGTCCATTTTACTCTGAACTCCAGGCGGAGCAGATCAGACTTGGAGCACAGCTGCATTTGACAGGTTTTTCAAACTCTGTATACATTTATTCAAAGCCTTTTGCCTGATGAAGACTGTTCTTTGTTCGAAACGTTGCAACTTCGGCTTGTATATATATATCTTTTTTACTTGAACGCTCCAGTAATAAACCGGAATTCGTCGGTGAAAGCACGCCTCGACCTCCATTTTGTTTTTGAATGAGCATAGCAGCTAAGTCTGAAAGGGTGATTTGAGCCATTATGCCACCGAGGCCTCATGAAAACGACTGGATTCTGGTCCAATCCAGGAGAGGCAGCAGGAGAGGCCGTGTTTTCGAGCGAGACAGGAGCACGTTTTTACGTCATCCAGATGGGAGCCCTCGACGCTCCTATGCTGAGGCCGTCAGAGAGGACCCGCAGCTGAGGGGGCCCAGCTTTTTTGAAGCACAGCACATCCGACACCCCAGCACACCGCCAGCATCTGATCACTGGCGCTTTTACCCTGACGGTGAGGTGAAGCTGCGTGCTCACAGACCCCGACGCAGCACCAGACCTGCAAACCAACATGGTGGCCACTGGATCACAACACGGGGAGATGCAACTGGAGCACCCCCACACAGAGTGCAGTCAGATGACCCGGACTTCACCCAGAAGGTGCGTGTCATCAATAGACTAATCAAAGCGGTGCATCACTCCATTAATGTGTCTAAAGAAGATTACCCTCCAACCTTAAACAAAATAAGCCAATATTTAACTACAATAGTCAAACCTGCTTCCCCCAGCTCACAAACGCAGACTCTAATACAGGGGAATGCAAAAAACTGGGCCTTTACTACCATCCTGATTCTCAGAGAACATTATCAGAACAATATTGACATGGAGCTGAACAGACTTTCCCAGTTTTCCACAGAAGATTGGAGAGGACCTTTTGAGATCGCCACATGCTGGGCCAAGAGACACCTGGGCACGCGATTAAAGCAGGAAACCCTGGACCGGTGCCAGAGAATGCTCACCACCAGGTTAAGAGTACCGGCCCCCCCCTCTCCTCCTGCCTCTGTTTCAGAACTCACAGATGAACCAGAGGAGGATTTAAGCTTGGAGCTGTCTCCATCACCTTCACCAGCAGTCCAGCCCCAAACCACAAGACCACAGAGCCCAGCAGGAGCACACAAACGTGCCCCCAAGAAGAGCAAGAGGAAAAGCACAGAGTGGGACTGGTCACCCCTGCTCGAATTCACACAGATGGGAGACACAGGGTGTTCATCCCCTGCATCATCATCATCTCCTCCTCCTCATCATCATTCTCCGATGACTCCTCCACCAACACGAAGGAAGATCATCCCTGCAGCAAAACCATTTTCCATCCCAGAGCTGCAGCCAGCAGATGCTCAGCGTGCATCCCAGGAGCAAAACATAGAAGCTCCTCACCCCACCCCAGCGGGACATGCAGCACTCTCTGCAGCAGCTGTGCAGGTATGCACCCCAACACGACATGCCACCACTCCACGCAAGTTCACAGACTGGCATCTCCACATACACCAGGAGACGGTCATTGTGGGAGATTCTAATGTCGGCAGACTTCCACCATTCAAGGCTGACAACACCCAGGTGGACAGCTTCCCCCTAGCTACATGGCACCACGCTGAGTTCCTGCTAAAGAACGCCACCTGCCATACTCAGCCAAAGACCATCCTTTTGTCCTTTGGCATCCATCAGAGGACACATAAGGACAAAGACATCCCAGTGATTGAGATGTTTCAAACATTTGAAGTGGCAGAAAGATTATTCCCCGAAGCCAACATTATTATTCCCATGATTAGTTACTCACGTCGCCTGCCACCAAAAGAAAAAGCAGTCCTGGATCATCTGAATGAACACATCGGAGAACTGTGTAACCACATTTGCCTTTCAGATGACCCAGTTGAGACAGACCAGGACAATGTGAACTGGACAGCAGATACAGCCATGAAGATGCTGAAATACTGGAGTCCTAGGTTTCTTCCTCTTGGTCCGACAGAGGGAGTGGATGAGTAATCCAATCAGGTCCCTCTCTCGTTCTGTTTTTATCCAGCAGAGGGTGGTAAAGAGCAACCTAGTCTAAAAGTTTAATTTTGAAGTGTCATTTCTTTTGGGCTTTATTATGGTTTTCTGACTTTGATTACAATTATCCCCAATCAGGTAGCTCTAATCCCAATCATTGGATTATATTTTCTAACCCTAATTTGTGATTTCTGATCCCTAACCAGGTGAATAATTGCCCTAACCCTAACCGTGTGTATTTTTTTGCCCTAACCCTAACCGTGTGTGTATTTTTTGCCCTAACCCTAAGCGTCTGTATGTTTTGCCCTAACCCTACTTACCTGCAGCGCTTACCAGACCGACCTCTTCATGAGCGGGATATTCCTGAAACAAAAATAAAACATAATTCAAGGGAGATGAAGGTGGAGCCATGGTGGGGACAGAGAAGGCCAGTGCATCAGGAACTCCATGCTCACAGCATTGGAGTTCTTATTTTTCTTAATCCTAACCAGCCAGAGCCCTCTGCTTCTTCACTAGGTTCTTCCTCTTCTCCTCAGATCCTCCAACTCCATTCAGAAGGACATGCTGTAAAAACGCACCCACTTCAATTTGAAAAAAATGATTGTATATACTGTTTTATGTTCTTATTAAGGTCTGATGGTCAACAGAACTTTTTACTGAGGTGAACTTCACCAATAACTGCAATTCTTTATAAGTTTAAGTCTGTTACCCAGAAAATTGGTCACTAAAATTCATACAAATGTATATTGTACAGGAAATACATTTTAATTAAGATGGTTTGAGAATAATTTGTTTCATTTGTTATATATTTTCATGTTCTACAGTTCAAATAAGCTTAAATTTATTGTTTTATGTGAAATTTTAAAATTACGAGTGCCATTGAATGCAACCCTCCGAGTTTGTAAAATTCCAACACTCCACCGGCCCAGCGAAGGGGACATTCTGCCCGGAGACAAGGAACGATTGGTCACAGAGGACCCCAGGTGCATCATGGTTGTTGATCCGCCCTGAACGTCCATTTTACTCTGAACTCCAGGCGGAGCAGATCAGACTTGGAGCACAGCTGCATTTGACAGGTTTTTCAAACTCTGTATACATTTATTCAAAGCCTTTTGCCTGATGAAGACTGTTCTTTGTTCGAAACGTTGCAACTTCGGCTTGTATATATATATCTTTTTTACTTGAACGCTCCAGTAATAAACCGGAATTCGTCGGTGAAAGCACGCCTCGACCTCCATTTTGTTTTTGAATGAGCATAGCAGCTAAGTCTGAAAGGGTGATTTGAGCCATTATGCCACCGAGGCCTCATGAAAACGACTGGATTCTGGTCCAATCCAGGAGAGGCAGCAGGAGAGGCCGTGTTTTCGAGCGAGACAGGAGCACGTTTTTACGTCATCCAGATGGGAGCCCTCGACGCTCCTATGCTGAGGCCGTCAGAGAGGACCCGCAGCTGAGGGGGCCCAGCTTTTTTGAAGCACAGCACATCCGACACCCCAGCACACCGCCAGCATCTGATCACTGGCGCTTTTACCCTGACGGTGAGGTGAAGCTGCGTGCTCACAGACCCCGACGCAGCACCAGACCTGCAAACCAACATGGTGGCCACTGGATCACAACACGGGGAGATGCAACTGGAGCACCCCCACACAGAGTGCAGTCAGATGACCCGGACTTCACCCAGAAGGTGCGTGTCATCAATAGACTAATCAAAGCGGTGCATCACTCCATTAATGTGTCTAAAGAAGATTACCCTCCAACCTTAAACAAAATAAGCCAATATTTAACTACAATAGTCAAACCTGCTTCCCCCAGCTCACAAACGCAGACTCTAATACAGGGGAATGCAAAAAACTGGGCCTTTACTACCATCCTGATTCTCAGAGAACATTATCAGAACAATATTGACATGGAGCTGAACAGACTTTCCCAGTTTTCCACAGAAGATTGGAGAGGACCTTTTGAGATCGCCACATGCTGGGCCAAGAGACACCTGGGCACGCGATTAAAGCAGGAAACCCTGGACCGGTGCCAGAGAATGCTCACCACCAGGTTAAGAGTACCGGCCCCCCCCTCTCCTCCTGCCTCTGTTTCAGAACTCACAGATGAACCAGAGGAGGATTTAAGCTTGGAGCTGTCTCCATCACCTTCACCAGCAGTCCAGCCCCAAACCACAAGACCACAGAGCCCAGCAGGAGCACACAAACGTGCCCCCAAGAAGAGCAAGAGGAAAAGCACAGAGTGGGACTGGTCACCCCTGCTCGAATTCACACAGATGGGAGACACAGGGTGTTCATCCCCTGCATCATCATCATCTCCTCCTCCTCATCATCATTCTCCGATGACTCCTCCACCAACACGAAGGAAGATCATCCCTGCAGCAAAACCATTTTCCATCCCAGAGCTGCAGCCAGCAGATGCTCAGCGTGCATCCCAGGAGCAAAACATAGAAGCTCCTCACCCCACCCCAGCGGGACATGCAGCACTCTCTGCAGCAGCTGTGCAGGTATGCACCCCAACACGACATGCCACCACTCCACGCAAGTTCACAGACTGGCATCTCCACATACACCAGGAGACGGTCATTGTGGGAGATTCTAATGTCGGCAGACTTCCACCATTCAAGGCTGACAACACCCAGGTGGACAGCTTCCCCCTAGCTACATGGCACCACGCTGAGTTCCTGCTAAAGAACGCCACCTGCCATACTCAGCCAAAGACCATCCTTTTGTCCTTTGGCATCCATCAGAGGACACATAAGGACAAAGACATCCCAGTGATTGAGATGTTTCAAACATTTGAAGTGGCAGAAAGATTATTCCCCGAAGCCAACATTATTATTCCCATGATTAGTTACTCACGTCGCCTGCCACCAAAAGAAAAAGCAGTCCTGGATCATCTGAATGAACACATCGGAGAACTGTGTAACCACATTTGCCTTTCAGATGACCCAGTTGAGACAGACCAGGACAATGTGAACTGGACAGCAGATACAGCCATGAAGATGCTGAAATACTGGAGTCCTAGGTTTCTTCCTCTTGGTCCGACAGAGGGAGTGGATGAGTAATCCAATCAGGTCCCTCTCTCGTTCTGTTTTTATCCAGCAGAGGGTGGTAAAGAGCAACCTAGTCTAAAAGTTTAATTTTGAAGTGTCATTTCTTTTGGGCTTTATTATGGTTTTCTGACTTTGATTACAATTATCCCCAATCAGGTAGCTCTAATCCCAATCATTGGATTATATTTTCTAACCCTAATTTGTGATTTCTGATCCCTAACCAGGTGAATAATTGCCCTAACCCTAACCGTGTGTATTTTTTTGCCCTAACCCTAACCGTGTGTGTATTTTTTGCCCTAACCCTAAGCGTCTGTATGTTTTGCCCTAACCCTACTTACCTGCAGCGCTTACCAGACCGACCTCTTCATGAGCGGGATATTCCTGAAACAAAAATAAAACATAATTCAAGGGAGATGAAGGTGGAGCCATGGTGGGGACAGAGAAGGCCAGTGCATCAGGAACTCCATGCTCACAGCATTGGAGTTCTTATTTTTCTTAATCCTAACCAGCCAGAGCCCTCTGCTTCTTCACTAGGTTCTTCCTCTTCTCCTCAGATCCTCCAACTCCATTCAGAAGGACATGCTGTAAAAACGCACCCACTTCAATTTGAAAAAAATGATTGTATATACTGTTTTATGTTCTTATTAAGGTCTGATGGTCAACAGAACTTTTTACTGAGGTGAACTTCACCAATAACTGCAATTCTTTATAAGTTTAAGTCTGTTACCCAGAAAATTGGTCACTAAAATTCATACAAATGTATATTGTACAGGAAATACATTTTAATTAAGATGGTTTGAGAATAATTTGTTTCATTTGTTATATATTTTCATGTTCTACAGTTCAAATAAGCTTAAATTTATTGTTTTATGTGAAATTTTAAAATTACGAGTGCCATTGAATGCAACCCTCCGAGTTTGTAAAATTCCAACACTCCACCGGCCCAGCGAAGGGGACATTCTGCCCGGAGACAAGGAACGATTGGTCACAGAGGACCCCAGGTGCATCATGGTTGTTGATCCGCCCTGAACGTCCATTTTACTCTGAACTCCAGGCGGAGCAGATCAGACTTGGAGCACAGCTGCATTTGACAGGTTTTTCAAACTCTGTATACATTTATTCAAAGCCTTTTGCCTGATGAAGACTGTTCTTTGTTCGAAACGTTGCAACTTCGGCTTGTATATATATATCTTTTTTACTTGAACGCTCCAGTAATAAACCGGAATTCGTCGGTGAAAGCACGCCTCGACCTCCATTTTGTTTTTGAATGAGCATAGCAGCTAAGTCTGAAAGGGTGATTTGAGCCATTATGCCACCGAGGCCTCATGAAAACGACTGGATTCTGGTCCAATCCAGGAGAGGCAGCAGGAGAGGCCGTGTTTTCGAGCGAGACAGGAGCACGTTTTTACGTCATCCAGATGGGAGCCCTCGACGCTCCTATGCTGAGGCCGTCAGAGAGGACCCGCAGCTGAGGGGGCCCAGCTTTTTTGAAGCACAGCACATCCGACACCCCAGCACACCGCCAGCATCTGATCACTGGCGCTTTTACCCTGACGGTGAGGTGAAGCTGCGTGCTCACAGACCCCGACGCAGCACCAGACCTGCAAACCAACATGGTGGCCACTGGATCACAACACGGGGAGATGCAACTGGAGCACCCCCACACAGAGTGCAGTCAGATGACCCGGACTTCACCCAGAAGGTGCGTGTCATCAATAGACTAATCAAAGCGGTGCATCACTCCATTAATGTGTCTAAAGAAGATTACCCTCCAACCTTAAACAAAATAAGCCAATATTTAACTACAATAGTCAAACCTGCTTCCCCCAGCTCACAAACGCAGACTCTAATACAGGGGAATGCAAAAAACTGGGCCTTTACTACCATCCTGATTCTCAGAGAACATTATCAGAACAATATTGACATGGAGCTGAACAGACTTTCCCAGTTTTCCACAGAAGATTGGAGAGGACCTTTTGAGATCGCCACATGCTGGGCCAAGAGACACCTGGGCACGCGATTAAAGCAGGAAACCCTGGACCGGTGCCAGAGAATGCTCACCACCAGGTTAAGAGTACCGGCCCCCCCCTCTCCTCCTGCCTCTGTTTCAGAACTCACAGATGAACCAGAGGAGGATTTAAGCTTGGAGCTGTCTCCATCACCTTCACCAGCAGTCCAGCCCCAAACCACAAGACCACAGAGCCCAGCAGGAGCACACAAACGTGCCCCCAAGAAGAGCAAGAGGAAAAGCACAGAGTGGGACTGGTCACCCCTGCTCGAATTCACACAGATGGGAGACACAGGGTGTTCATCCCCTGCATCATCATCATCTCCTCCTCCTCATCATCATTCTCCGATGACTCCTCCACCAACACGAAGGAAGATCATCCCTGCAGCAAAACCATTTTCCATCCCAGAGCTGCAGCCAGCAGATGCTCAGCGTGCATCCCAGGAGCAAAACATAGAAGCTCCTCACCCCACCCCAGCGGGACATGCAGCACTCTCTGCAGCAGCTGTGCAGGTATGCACCCCAACACGACATGCCACCACTCCACGCAAGTTCACAGACTGGCATCTCCACATACACCAGGAGACGGTCATTGTGGGAGATTCTAATGTCGGCAGACTTCCACCATTCAAGGCTGACAACACCCAGGTGGACAGCTTCCCCCTAGCTACATGGCACCACGCTGAGTTCCTGCTAAAGAACGCCACCTGCCATACTCAGCCAAAGACCATCCTTTTGTCCTTTGGCATCCATCAGAGGACACATAAGGACAAAGACATCCCAGTGATTGAGATGTTTCAAACATTTGAAGTGGCAGAAAGATTATTCCCCGAAGCCAACATTATTATTCCCATGATTAGTTACTCACGTCGCCTGCCACCAAAAGAAAAAGCAGTCCTGGATCATCTGAATGAACACATCGGAGAACTGTGTAACCACATTTGCCTTTCAGATGACCCAGTTGAGACAGACCAGGACAATGTGAACTGGACAGCAGATACAGCCATGAAGATGCTGAAATACTGGAGTCCTAGGTTTCTTCCTCTTGGTCCGACAGAGGGAGTGGATGAGTAATCCAATCAGGTCCCTCTCTCGTTCTGTTTTTATCCAGCAGAGGGTGGTAAAGAGCAACCTAGTCTAAAAGTTTAATTTTGAAGTGTCATTTCTTTTGGGCTTTATTATGGTTTTCTGACTTTGATTACAATTATCCCCAATCAGGTAGCTCTAATCCCAATCATTGGATTATATTTTCTAACCCTAATTTGTGATTTCTGATCCCTAACCAGGTGAATAATTGCCCTAACCCTAACCGTGTGTATTTTTTTGCCCTAACCCTAACCGTGTGTGTATTTTTTGCCCTAACCCTAAGCGTCTGTATGTTTTGCCCTAACCCTACTTACCTGCAGCGCTTACCAGACCGACCTCTTCATGAGCGGGATATTCCTGAAACAAAAATAAAACATAATTCAAGGGAGATGAAGGTGGAGCCATGGTGGGGACAGAGAAGGCCAGTGCATCAGGAACTCCATGCTCACAGCATTGGAGTTCTTATTTTTCTTAATCCTAACCAGCCAGAGCCCTCTGCTTCTTCACTAGGTTCTTCCTCTTCTCCTCAGATCCTCCAACTCCATTCAGAAGGACATGCTGTAAAAACGCACCCACTTCAATTTGAAAAAAATGATTGTATATACTGTTTTATGTTCTTATTAAGGTCTGATGGTCAACAGAACTTTTTACTGAGGTGAACTTCACCAATAACTGCAATTCTTTATAAGTTTAAGTCTGTTACCCAGAAAATTGGTCACTAAAATTCATACAAATGTATATTGTACAGGAAATACATTTTAATTAAGATGGTTTGAGAATAATTTGTTTCATTTGTTATATATTTTCATGTTCTACAGTTCAAATAAGCTTAAATTTATTGTTTTATGTGAAATTTTAAAATTACGAGTGCCATTGAATGCAACCCTCCGAGTTTGTAAAATTCCAACACTCCACCGGCCCAGCGAAGGGGACATTCTGCCCGGAGACAAGGAACGATTGGTCACAGAGGACCCCAGGTGCATCATGGTTGTTGATCCGCCCTGAACGTCCATTTTACTCTGAACTCCAGGCGGAGCAGATCAGACTTGGAGCACAGCTGCATTTGACAGGTTTTTCAAACTCTGTATACATTTATTCAAAGCCTTTTGCCTGATGAAGACTGTTCTTTGTTCGAAACGTTGCAACTTCGGCTTGTATATATATATCTTTTTTACTTGAACGCTCCAGTAATAAACCGGAATTCGTCGGTGAAAGCACGCCTCGACCTCCATTTTGTTTTTGAATGAGCATAGCAGCTAAGTCTGAAAGGGTGATTTGAGCCATTATGCCACCGAGGCCTCATGAAAACGACTGGATTCTGGTCCAATCCAGGAGAGGCAGCAGGAGAGGCCGTGTTTTCGAGCGAGACAGGAGCACGTTTTTACGTCATCCAGATGGGAGCCCTCGACGCTCCTATGCTGAGGCCGTCAGAGAGGACCCGCAGCTGAGGGGGCCCAGCTTTTTTGAAGCACAGCACATCCGACACCCCAGCACACCGCCAGCATCTGATCACTGGCGCTTTTACCCTGACGGTGAGGTGAAGCTGCGTGCTCACAGACCCCGACGCAGCACCAGACCTGCAAACCAACATGGTGGCCACTGGATCACAACACGGGGAGATGCAACTGGAGCACCCCCACACAGAGTGCAGTCAGATGACCCGGACTTCACCCAGAAGGTGCGTGTCATCAATAGACTAATCAAAGCGGTGCATCACTCCATTAATGTGTCTAAAGAAGATTACCCTCCAACCTTAAACAAAATAAGCCAATATTTAACTACAATAGTCAAACCTGCTTCCCCCAGCTCACAAACGCAGACTCTAATACAGGGGAATGCAAAAAACTGGGCCTTTACTACCATCCTGATTCTCAGAGAACATTATCAGAACAATATTGACATGGAGCTGAACAGACTTTCCCAGTTTTCCACAGAAGATTGGAGAGGACCTTTTGAGATCGCCACATGCTGGGCCAAGAGACACCTGGGCACGCGATTAAAGCAGGAAACCCTGGACCGGTGCCAGAGAATGCTCACCACCAGGTTAAGAGTACCGGCCCCCCCCTCTCCTCCTGCCTCTGTTTCAGAACTCACAGATGAACCAGAGGAGGATTTAAGCTTGGAGCTGTCTCCATCACCTTCACCAGCAGTCCAGCCCCAAACCACAAGACCACAGAGCCCAGCAGGAGCACACAAACGTGCCCCCAAGAAGAGCAAGAGGAAAAGCACAGAGTGGGACTGGTCACCCCTGCTCGAATTCACACAGATGGGAGACACAGGGTGTTCATCCCCTGCATCATCATCATCTCCTCCTCCTCATCATCATTCTCCGATGACTCCTCCACCAACACGAAGGAAGATCATCCCTGCAGCAAAACCATTTTCCATCCCAGAGCTGCAGCCAGCAGATGCTCAGCGTGCATCCCAGGAGCAAAACATAGAAGCTCCTCACCCCACCCCAGCGGGACATGCAGCACTCTCTGCAGCAGCTGTGCAGGTATGCACCCCAACACGACATGCCACCACTCCACGCAAGTTCACAGACTGGCATCTCCACATACACCAGGAGACGGTCATTGTGGGAGATTCTAATGTCGGCAGACTTCCACCATTCAAGGCTGACAACACCCAGGTGGACAGCTTCCCCCTAGCTACATGGCACCACGCTGAGTTCCTGCTAAAGAACGCCACCTGCCATACTCAGCCAAAGACCATCCTTTTGTCCTTTGGCATCCATCAGAGGACACATAAGGACAAAGACATCCCAGTGATTGAGATGTTTCAAACATTTGAAGTGGCAGAAAGATTATTCCCCGAAGCCAACATTATTATTCCCATGATTAGTTACTCACGTCGCCTGCCACCAAAAGAAAAAGCAGTCCTGGATCATCTGAATGAACACATCGGAGAACTGTGTAACCACATTTGCCTTTCAGATGACCCAGTTGAGACAGACCAGGACAATGTGAACTGGACAGCAGATACAGCCATGAAGATGCTGAAATACTGGAGTCCTAGGTTTCTTCCTCTTGGTCCGACAGAGGGAGTGGATGAGTAATCCAATCAGGTCCCTCTCTCGTTCTGTTTTTATCCAGCAGAGGGTGGTAAAGAGCAACCTAGTCTAAAAGTTTAATTTTGAAGTGTCATTTCTTTTGGGCTTTATTATGGTTTTCTGACTTTGATTACAATTATCCCCAATCAGGTAGCTCTAATCCCAATCATTGGATTATATTTTCTAACCCTAATTTGTGATTTCTGATCCCTAACCAGGTGAATAATTGCCCTAACCCTAACCGTGTGTATTTTTTTGCCCTAACCCTAACCGTGTGTGTATTTTTTGCCCTAACCCTAAGCGTCTGTATGTTTTGCCCTAACCCTACTTACCTGCAGCGCTTACCAGACCGACCTCTTCATGAGCGGGATATTCCTGAAACAAAAATAAAACATAATTCAAGGGAGATGAAGGTGGAGCCATGGTGGGGACAGAGAAGGCCAGTGCATCAGGAACTCCATGCTCACAGCATTGGAGTTCTTATTTTTCTTAATCCTAACCAGCCAGAGCCCTCTGCTTCTTCACTAGGTTCTTCCTCTTCTCCTCAGATCCTCCAACTCCATTCAGAAGGACATGCTGTAAAAACGCACCCACTTCAATTTGAAAAAAATGATTGTATATACTGTTTTATGTTCTTATTAAGGTCTGATGGTCAACAGAACTTTTTACTGAGGTGAACTTCACCAATAACTGCAATTCTTTATAAGTTTAAGTCTGTTACCCAGAAAATTGGTCACTAAAATTCATACAAATGTATATTGTACAGGAAATACATTTTAATTAAGATGGTTTGAGAATAATTTGTTTCATTTGTTATATATTTTCATGTTCTACAGTTCAAATAAGCTTAAATTTATTGTTTTATGTGAAATTTTAAAATTACGAGTGCCATTGAATGCAACCCTCCGAGTTTGTAAAATTCCAACACTCCACCGGCCCAGCGAAGGGGACATTCTGCCCGGAGACAAGGAACGATTGGTCACAGAGGACCCCAGGTGCATCATGGTTGTTGATCCGCCCTGAACGTCCATTTTACTCTGAACTCCAGGCGGAGCAGATCAGACTTGGAGCACAGCTGCATTTGACAGGTTTTTCAAACTCTGTATACATTTATTCAAAGCCTTTTGCCTGATGAAGACTGTTCTTTGTTCGAAACGTTGCAACTTCGGCTTGTATATATATATCTTTTTTACTTGAACGCTCCAGTAATAAACCGGAATTCGTCGGTGAAAGCACGCCTCGACCTCCATTTTGTTTTTGAATGAGCATAGCAGCTAAGTCTGAAAGGGTGATTTGAGCCATTATGCCACCGAGGCCTCATGAAAACGACTGGATTCTGGTCCAATCCAGGAGAGGCAGCAGGAGAGGCCGTGTTTTCGAGCGAGACAGGAGCACGTTTTTACGTCATCCAGATGGGAGCCCTCGACGCTCCTATGCTGAGGCCGTCAGAGAGGACCCGCAGCTGAGGGGGCCCAGCTTTTTTGAAGCACAGCACATCCGACACCCCAGCACACCGCCAGCATCTGATCACTGGCGCTTTTACCCTGACGGTGAGGTGAAGCTGCGTGCTCACAGACCCCGACGCAGCACCAGACCTGCAAACCAACATGGTGGCCACTGGATCACAACACGGGGAGATGCAACTGGAGCACCCCCACACAGAGTGCAGTCAGATGACCCGGACTTCACCCAGAAGGTGCGTGTCATCAATAGACTAATCAAAGCGGTGCATCACTCCATTAATGTGTCTAAAGAAGATTACCCTCCAACCTTAAACAAAATAAGCCAATATTTAACTACAATAGTCAAACCTGCTTCCCCCAGCTCACAAACGCAGACTCTAATACAGGGGAATGCAAAAAACTGGGCCTTTACTACCATCCTGATTCTCAGAGAACATTATCAGAACAATATTGACATGGAGCTGAACAGACTTTCCCAGTTTTCCACAGAAGATTGGAGAGGACCTTTTGAGATCGCCACATGCTGGGCCAAGAGACACCTGGGCACGCGATTAAAGCAGGAAACCCTGGACCGGTGCCAGAGAATGCTCACCACCAGGTTAAGAGTACCGGCCCCCCCCTCTCCTCCTGCCTCTGTTTCAGAACTCACAGATGAACCAGAGGAGGATTTAAGCTTGGAGCTGTCTCCATCACCTTCACCAGCAGTCCAGCCCCAAACCACAAGACCACAGAGCCCAGCAGGAGCACACAAACGTGCCCCCAAGAAGAGCAAGAGGAAAAGCACAGAGTGGGACTGGTCACCCCTGCTCGAATTCACACAGATGGGAGACACAGGGTGTTCATCCCCTGCATCATCATCATCTCCTCCTCCTCATCATCATTCTCCGATGACTCCTCCACCAACACGAAGGAAGATCATCCCTGCAGCAAAACCATTTTCCATCCCAGAGCTGCAGCCAGCAGATGCTCAGCGTGCATCCCAGGAGCAAAACATAGAAGCTCCTCACCCCACCCCAGCGGGACATGCAGCACTCTCTGCAGCAGCTGTGCAGGTATGCACCCCAACACGACATGCCACCACTCCACGCAAGTTCACAGACTGGCATCTCCACATACACCAGGAGACGGTCATTGTGGGAGATTCTAATGTCGGCAGACTTCCACCATTCAAGGCTGACAACACCCAGGTGGACAGCTTCCCCCTAGCTACATGGCACCACGCTGAGTTCCTGCTAAAGAACGCCACCTGCCATACTCAGCCAAAGACCATCCTTTTGTCCTTTGGCATCCATCAGAGGACACATAAGGACAAAGACATCCCAGTGATTGAGATGTTTCAAACATTTGAAGTGGCAGAAAGATTATTCCCCGAAGCCAACATTATTATTCCCATGATTAGTTACTCACGTCGCCTGCCACCAAAAGAAAAAGCAGTCCTGGATCATCTGAATGAACACATCGGAGAACTGTGTAACCACATTTGCCTTTCAGATGACCCAGTTGAGACAGACCAGGACAATGTGAACTGGACAGCAGATACAGCCATGAAGATGCTGAAATACTGGAGTCCTAGGTTTCTTCCTCTTGGTCCGACAGAGGGAGTGGATGAGTAATCCAATCAGGTCCCTCTCTCGTTCTGTTTTTATCCAGCAGAGGGTGGTAAAGAGCAACCTAGTCTAAAAGTTTAATTTTGAAGTGTCATTTCTTTTGGGCTTTATTATGGTTTTCTGACTTTGATTACAATTATCCCCAATCAGGTAGCTCTAATCCCAATCATTGGATTATATTTTCTAACCCTAATTTGTGATTTCTGATCCCTAACCAGGTGAATAATTGCCCTAACCCTAACCGTGTGTATTTTTTTGCCCTAACCCTAACCGTGTGTGTATTTTTTGCCCTAACCCTAAGCGTCTGTATGTTTTGCCCTAACCCTACTTACCTGCAGCGCTTACCAGACCGACCTCTTCATGAGCGGGATATTCCTGAAACAAAAATAAAACATAATTCAAGGGAGATGAAGGTGGAGCCATGGTGGGGACAGAGAAGGCCAGTGCATCAGGAACTCCATGCTCACAGCATTGGAGTTCTTATTTTTCTTAATCCTAACCAGCCAGAGCCCTCTGCTTCTTCACTAGGTTCTTCCTCTTCTCCTCAGATCCTCCAACTCCATTCAGAAGGACATGCTGTAAAAACGCACCCACTTCAATTTGAAAAAAATGATTGTATATACTGTTTTATGTTCTTATTAAGGTCTGATGGTCAACAGAACTTTTTACTGAGGTGAACTTCACCAATAACTGCAATTCTTTATAAGTTTAAGTCTGTTACCCAGAAAATTGGTCACTAAAATTCATACAAATGTATATTGTACAGGAAATACATTTTAATTAAGATGGTTTGAGAATAATTTGTTTCATTTGTTATATATTTTCATGTTCTACAGTTCAAATAAGCTTAAATTTATTGTTTTATGTGAAATTTTAAAATTACGAGTGCCATTGAATGCAACCCTCCGAGTTTGTAAAATTCCAACACTCCACCGGCCCAGCGAAGGGGACATTCTGCCCGGAGACAAGGAACGATTGGTCACAGAGGACCCCAGGTGCATCATGGTTGTTGATCCGCCCTGAACGTCCATTTTACTCTGAACTCCAGGCGGAGCAGATCAGACTTGGAGCACAGCTGCATTTGACAGGTTTTTCAAACTCTGTATACATTTATTCAAAGCCTTTTGCCTGATGAAGACTGTTCTTTGTTCGAAACGTTGCAACTTCGGCTTGTATATATATATCTTTTTTACTTGAACGCTCCAGTAATAAACCGGAATTCGTCGGTGAAAGCACGCCTCGACCTCCATTTTGTTTTTGAATGAGCATAGCAGCTAAGTCTGAAAGGGTGATTTGAGCCATTATGCCACCGAGGCCTCATGAAAACGACTGGATTCTGGTCCAATCCAGGAGAGGCAGCAGGAGAGGCCGTGTTTTCGAGCGAGACAGGAGCACGTTTTTACGTCATCCAGATGGGAGCCCTCGACGCTCCTATGCTGAGGCCGTCAGAGAGGACCCGCAGCTGAGGGGGCCCAGCTTTTTTGAAGCACAGCACATCCGACACCCCAGCACACCGCCAGCATCTGATCACTGGCGCTTTTACCCTGACGGTGAGGTGAAGCTGCGTGCTCACAGACCCCGACGCAGCACCAGACCTGCAAACCAACATGGTGGCCACTGGATCACAACACGGGGAGATGCAACTGGAGCACCCCCACACAGAGTGCAGTCAGATGACCCGGACTTCACCCAGAAGGTGCGTGTCATCAATAGACTAATCAAAGCGGTGCATCACTCCATTAATGTGTCTAAAGAAGATTACCCTCCAACCTTAAACAAAATAAGCCAATATTTAACTACAATAGTCAAACCTGCTTCCCCCAGCTCACAAACGCAGACTCTAATACAGGGGAATGCAAAAAACTGGGCCTTTACTACCATCCTGATTCTCAGAGAACATTATCAGAACAATATTGACATGGAGCTGAACAGACTTTCCCAGTTTTCCACAGAAGATTGGAGAGGACCTTTTGAGATCGCCACATGCTGGGCCAAGAGACACCTGGGCACGCGATTAAAGCAGGAAACCCTGGACCGGTGCCAGAGAATGCTCACCACCAGGTTAAGAGTACCGGCCCCCCCCTCTCCTCCTGCCTCTGTTTCAGAACTCACAGATGAACCAGAGGAGGATTTAAGCTTGGAGCTGTCTCCATCACCTTCACCAGCAGTCCAGCCCCAAACCACAAGACCACAGAGCCCAGCAGGAGCACACAAACGTGCCCCCAAGAAGAGCAAGAGGAAAAGCACAGAGTGGGACTGGTCACCCCTGCTCGAATTCACACAGATGGGAGACACAGGGTGTTCATCCCCTGCATCATCATCATCTCCTCCTCCTCATCATCATTCTCCGATGACTCCTCCACCAACACGAAGGAAGATCATCCCTGCAGCAAAACCATTTTCCATCCCAGAGCTGCAGCCAGCAGATGCTCAGCGTGCATCCCAGGAGCAAAACATAGAAGCTCCTCACCCCACCCCAGCGGGACATGCAGCACTCTCTGCAGCAGCTGTGCAGGTATGCACCCCAACACGACATGCCACCACTCCACGCAAGTTCACAGACTGGCATCTCCACATACACCAGGAGACGGTCATTGTGGGAGATTCTAATGTCGGCAGACTTCCACCATTCAAGGCTGACAACACCCAGGTGGACAGCTTCCCCCTAGCTACATGGCACCACGCTGAGTTCCTGCTAAAGAACGCCACCTGCCATACTCAGCCAAAGACCATCCTTTTGTCCTTTGGCATCCATCAGAGGACACATAAGGACAAAGACATCCCAGTGATTGAGATGTTTCAAACATTTGAAGTGGCAGAAAGATTATTCCCCGAAGCCAACATTATTATTCCCATGATTAGTTACTCACGTCGCCTGCCACCAAAAGAAAAAGCAGTCCTGGATCATCTGAATGAACACATCGGAGAACTGTGTAACCACATTTGCCTTTCAGATGACCCAGTTGAGACAGACCAGGACAATGTGAACTGGACAGCAGATACAGCCATGAAGATGCTGAAATACTGGAGTCCTAGGTTTCTTCCTCTTGGTCCGACAGAGGGAGTGGATGAGTAATCCAATCAGGTCCCTCTCTCGTTCTGTTTTTATCCAGCAGAGGGTGGTAAAGAGCAACCTAGTCTAAAAGTTTAATTTTGAAGTGTCATTTCTTTTGGGCTTTATTATGGTTTTCTGACTTTGATTACAATTATCCCCAATCAGGTAGCTCTAATCCCAATCATTGGATTATATTTTCTAACCCTAATTTGTGATTTCTGATCCCTAACCAGGTGAATAATTGCCCTAACCCTAACCGTGTGTATTTTTTTGCCCTAACCCTAACCGTGTGTGTATTTTTTGCCCTAACCCTAAGCGTCTGTATGTTTTGCCCTAACCCTACTTACCTGCAGCGCTTACCAGACCGACCTCTTCATGAGCGGGATATTCCTGAAACAAAAATAAAACATAATTCAAGGGAGATGAAGGTGGAGCCATGGTGGGGACAGAGAAGGCCAGTGCATCAGGAACTCCATGCTCACAGCATTGGAGTTCTTATTTTTCTTAATCCTAACCAGCCAGAGCCCTCTGCTTCTTCACTAGGTTCTTCCTCTTCTCCTCAGATCCTCCAACTCCATTCAGAAGGACATGCTGTAAAAACGCACCCACTTCAATTTGAAAAAAATGATTGTATATACTGTTTTATGTTCTTATTAAGGTCTGATGGTCAACAGAACTTTTTACTGAGGTGAACTTCACCAATAACTGCAATTCTTTATAAGTTTAAGTCTGTTACCCAGAAAATTGGTCACTAAAATTCATACAAATGTATATTGTACAGGAAATACATTTTAATTAAGATGGTTTGAGAATAATTTGTTTCATTTGTTATATATTTTCATGTTCTACAGTTCAAATAAGCTTAAATTTATTGTTTTATGTGAAATTTTAAAATTACGAGTGCCATTGAATGCAACCCTCCGAGTTTGTAAAATTCCAACACTCCACCGGCCCAGCGAAGGGGACATTCTGCCCGGAGACAAGGAACGATTGGTCACAGAGGACCCCAGGTGCATCATGGTTGTTGATCCGCCCTGAACGTCCATTTTACTCTGAACTCCAGGCGGAGCAGATCAGACTTGGAGCACAGCTGCATTTGACAGGTTTTTCAAACTCTGTATACATTTATTCAAAGCCTTTTGCCTGATGAAGACTGTTCTTTGTTCGAAACGTTGCAACTTCGGCTTGTATATATATATCTTTTTTACTTGAACGCTCCAGTAATAAACCGGAATTCGTCGGTGAAAGCACGCCTCGACCTCCATTTTGTTTTTGAATGAGCATAGCAGCTAAGTCTGAAAGGGTGATTTGAGCCATTATGCCACCGAGGCCTCATGAAAACGACTGGATTCTGGTCCAATCCAGGAGAGGCAGCAGGAGAGGCCGTGTTTTCGAGCGAGACAGGAGCACGTTTTTACGTCATCCAGATGGGAGCCCTCGACGCTCCTATGCTGAGGCCGTCAGAGAGGACCCGCAGCTGAGGGGGCCCAGCTTTTTTGAAGCACAGCACATCCGACACCCCAGCACACCGCCAGCATCTGATCACTGGCGCTTTTACCCTGACGGTGAGGTGAAGCTGCGTGCTCACAGACCCCGACGCAGCACCAGACCTGCAAACCAACATGGTGGCCACTGGATCACAACACGGGGAGATGCAACTGGAGCACCCCCACACAGAGTGCAGTCAGATGACCCGGACTTCACCCAGAAGGTGCGTGTCATCAATAGACTAATCAAAGCGGTGCATCACTCCATTAATGTGTCTAAAGAAGATTACCCTCCAACCTTAAACAAAATAAGCCAATATTTAACTACAATAGTCAAACCTGCTTCCCCCAGCTCACAAACGCAGACTCTAATACAGGGGAATGCAAAAAACTGGGCCTTTACTACCATCCTGATTCTCAGAGAACATTATCAGAACAATATTGACATGGAGCTGAACAGACTTTCCCAGTTTTCCACAGAAGATTGGAGAGGACCTTTTGAGATCGCCACATGCTGGGCCAAGAGACACCTGGGCACGCGATTAAAGCAGGAAACCCTGGACCGGTGCCAGAGAATGCTCACCACCAGGTTAAGAGTACCGGCCCCCCCCTCTCCTCCTGCCTCTGTTTCAGAACTCACAGATGAACCAGAGGAGGATTTAAGCTTGGAGCTGTCTCCATCACCTTCACCAGCAGTCCAGCCCCAAACCACAAGACCACAGAGCCCAGCAGGAGCACACAAACGTGCCCCCAAGAAGAGCAAGAGGAAAAGCACAGAGTGGGACTGGTCACCCCTGCTCGAATTCACACAGATGGGAGACACAGGGTGTTCATCCCCTGCATCATCATCATCTCCTCCTCCTCATCATCATTCTCCGATGACTCCTCCACCAACACGAAGGAAGATCATCCCTGCAGCAAAACCATTTTCCATCCCAGAGCTGCAGCCAGCAGATGCTCAGCGTGCATCCCAGGAGCAAAACATAGAAGCTCCTCACCCCACCCCAGCGGGACATGCAGCACTCTCTGCAGCAGCTGTGCAGGTATGCACCCCAACACGACATGCCACCACTCCACGCAAGTTCACAGACTGGCATCTCCACATACACCAGGAGACGGTCATTGTGGGAGATTCTAATGTCGGCAGACTTCCACCATTCAAGGCTGACAACACCCAGGTGGACAGCTTCCCCCTAGCTACATGGCACCACGCTGAGTTCCTGCTAAAGAACGCCACCTGCCATACTCAGCCAAAGACCATCCTTTTGTCCTTTGGCATCCATCAGAGGACACATAAGGACAAAGACATCCCAGTGATTGAGATGTTTCAAACATTTGAAGTGGCAGAAAGATTATTCCCCGAAGCCAACATTATTATTCCCATGATTAGTTACTCACGTCGCCTGCCACCAAAAGAAAAAGCAGTCCTGGATCATCTGAATGAACACATCGGAGAACTGTGTAACCACATTTGCCTTTCAGATGACCCAGTTGAGACAGACCAGGACAATGTGAACTGGACAGCAGATACAGCCATGAAGATGCTGAAATACTGGAGTCCTAGGTTTCTTCCTCTTGGTCCGACAGAGGGAGTGGATGAGTAATCCAATCAGGTCCCTCTCTCGTTCTGTTTTTATCCAGCAGAGGGTGGTAAAGAGCAACCTAGTCTAAAAGTTTAATTTTGAAGTGTCATTTCTTTTGGGCTTTATTATGGTTTTCTGACTTTGATTACAATTATCCCCAATCAGGTAGCTCTAATCCCAATCATTGGATTATATTTTCTAACCCTAATTTGTGATTTCTGATCCCTAACCAGGTGAATAATTGCCCTAACCCTAACCGTGTGTATTTTTTTGCCCTAACCCTAACCGTGTGTGTATTTTTTGCCCTAACCCTAAGCGTCTGTATGTTTTGCCCTAACCCTACTTACCTGCAGCGCTTACCAGACCGACCTCTTCATGAGCGGGATATTCCTGAAACAAAAATAAAACATAATTCAAGGGAGATGAAGGTGGAGCCATGGTGGGGACAGAGAAGGCCAGTGCATCAGGAACTCCATGCTCACAGCATTGGAGTTCTTATTTTTCTTAATCCTAACCAGCCAGAGCCCTCTGCTTCTTCACTAGGTTCTTCCTCTTCTCCTCAGATCCTCCAACTCCATTCAGAAGGACATGCTGTAAAAACGCACCCACTTCAATTTGAAAAAAATGATTGTATATACTGTTTTATGTTCTTATTAAGGTCTGATGGTCAACAGAACTTTTTACTGAGGTGAACTTCACCAATAACTGCAATTCTTTATAAGTTTAAGTCTGTTACCCAGAAAATTGGTCACTAAAATTCATACAAATGTATATTGTACAGGAAATACATTTTAATTAAGATGGTTTGAGAATAATTTGTTTCATTTGTTATATATTTTCATGTTCTACAGTTCAAATAAGCTTAAATTTATTGTTTTATGTGAAATTTTAAAATTACGAGTGCCATTGAATGCAACCCTCCGAGTTTGTAAAATTCCAACACTCCACCGGCCCAGCGAAGGGGACATTCTGCCCGGAGACAAGGAACGATTGGTCACAGAGGACCCCAGGTGCATCATGGTTGTTGATCCGCCCTGAACGTCCATTTTACTCTGAACTCCAGGCGGAGCAGATCAGACTTGGAGCACAGCTGCATTTGACAGGTTTTTCAAACTCTGTATACATTTATTCAAAGCCTTTTGCCTGATGAAGACTGTTCTTTGTTCGAAACGTTGCAACTTCGGCTTGTATATATATATCTTTTTTACTTGAACGCTCCAGTAATAAACCGGAATTCGTCGGTGAAAGCACGCCTCGACCTCCATTTTGTTTTTGAATGAGCATAGCAGCTAAGTCTGAAAGGGTGATTTGAGCCATTATGCCACCGAGGCCTCATGAAAACGACTGGATTCTGGTCCAATCCAGGAGAGGCAGCAGGAGAGGCCGTGTTTTCGAGCGAGACAGGAGCACGTTTTTACGTCATCCAGATGGGAGCCCTCGACGCTCCTATGCTGAGGCCGTCAGAGAGGACCCGCAGCTGAGGGGGCCCAGCTTTTTTGAAGCACAGCACATCCGACACCCCAGCACACCGCCAGCATCTGATCACTGGCGCTTTTACCCTGACGGTGAGGTGAAGCTGCGTGCTCACAGACCCCGACGCAGCACCAGACCTGCAAACCAACATGGTGGCCACTGGATCACAACACGGGGAGATGCAACTGGAGCACCCCCACACAGAGTGCAGTCAGATGACCCGGACTTCACCCAGAAGGTGCGTGTCATCAATAGACTAATCAAAGCGGTGCATCACTCCATTAATGTGTCTAAAGAAGATTACCCTCCAACCTTAAACAAAATAAGCCAATATTTAACTACAATAGTCAAACCTGCTTCCCCCAGCTCACAAACGCAGACTCTAATACAGGGGAATGCAAAAAACTGGGCCTTTACTACCATCCTGATTCTCAGAGAACATTATCAGAACAATATTGACATGGAGCTGAACAGACTTTCCCAGTTTTCCACAGAAGATTGGAGAGGACCTTTTGAGATCGCCACATGCTGGGCCAAGAGACACCTGGGCACGCGATTAAAGCAGGAAACCCTGGACCGGTGCCAGAGAATGCTCACCACCAGGTTAAGAGTACCGGCCCCCCCCTCTCCTCCTGCCTCTGTTTCAGAACTCACAGATGAACCAGAGGAGGATTTAAGCTTGGAGCTGTCTCCATCACCTTCACCAGCAGTCCAGCCCCAAACCACAAGACCACAGAGCCCAGCAGGAGCACACAAACGTGCCCCCAAGAAGAGCAAGAGGAAAAGCACAGAGTGGGACTGGTCACCCCTGCTCGAATTCACACAGATGGGAGACACAGGGTGTTCATCCCCTGCATCATCATCATCTCCTCCTCCTCATCATCATTCTCCGATGACTCCTCCACCAACACGAAGGAAGATCATCCCTGCAGCAAAACCATTTTCCATCCCAGAGCTGCAGCCAGCAGATGCTCAGCGTGCATCCCAGGAGCAAAACATAGAAGCTCCTCACCCCACCCCAGCGGGACATGCAGCACTCTCTGCAGCAGCTGTGCAGGTATGCACCCCAACACGACATGCCACCACTCCACGCAAGTTCACAGACTGGCATCTCCACATACACCAGGAGACGGTCATTGTGGGAGATTCTAATGTCGGCAGACTTCCACCATTCAAGGCTGACAACACCCAGGTGGACAGCTTCCCCCTAGCTACATGGCACCACGCTGAGTTCCTGCTAAAGAACGCCACCTGCCATACTCAGCCAAAGACCATCCTTTTGTCCTTTGGCATCCATCAGAGGACACATAAGGACAAAGACATCCCAGTGATTGAGATGTTTCAAACATTTGAAGTGGCAGAAAGATTATTCCCCGAAGCCAACATTATTATTCCCATGATTAGTTACTCACGTCGCCTGCCACCAAAAGAAAAAGCAGTCCTGGATCATCTGAATGAACACATCGGAGAACTGTGTAACCACATTTGCCTTTCAGATGACCCAGTTGAGACAGACCAGGACAATGTGAACTGGACAGCAGATACAGCCATGAAGATGCTGAAATACTGGAGTCCTAGGTTTCTTCCTCTTGGTCCGACAGAGGGAGTGGATGAGTAATCCAATCAGGTCCCTCTCTCGTTCTGTTTTTATCCAGCAGAGGGTGGTAAAGAGCAACCTAGTCTAAAAGTTTAATTTTGAAGTGTCATTTCTTTTGGGCTTTATTATGGTTTTCTGACTTTGATTACAATTATCCCCAATCAGGTAGCTCTAATCCCAATCATTGGATTATATTTTCTAACCCTAATTTGTGATTTCTGATCCCTAACCAGGTGAATAATTGCCCTAACCCTAACCGTGTGTATTTTTTTGCCCTAACCCTAACCGTGTGTGTATTTTTTGCCCTAACCCTAAGCGTCTGTATGTTTTGCCCTAACCCTACTTACCTGCAGCGCTTACCAGACCGACCTCTTCATGAGCGGGATATTCCTGAAACAAAAATAAAACATAATTCAAGGGAGATGAAGGTGGAGCCATGGTGGGGACAGAGAAGGCCAGTGCATCAGGAACTCCATGCTCACAGCATTGGAGTTCTTATTTTTCTTAATCCTAACCAGCCAGAGCCCTCTGCTTCTTCACTAGGTTCTTCCTCTTCTCCTCAGATCCTCCAACTCCATTCAGAAGGACATGCTGTAAAAACGCACCCACTTCAATTTGAAAAAAATGATTGTATATACTGTTTTATGTTCTTATTAAGGTCTGATGGTCAACAGAACTTTTTACTGAGGTGAACTTCACCAATAACTGCAATTCTTTATAAGTTTAAGTCTGTTACCCAGAAAATTGGTCACTAAAATTCATACAAATGTATATTGTACAGGAAATACATTTTAATTAAGATGGTTTGAGAATAATTTGTTTCATTTGTTATATATTTTCATGTTCTACAGTTCAAATAAGCTTAAATTTATTGTTTTATGTGAAATTTTAAAATTACGAGTGCCATTGAATGCAACCCTCCGAGTTTGTAAAATTCCAACACTCCACCGGCCCAGCGAAGGGGACATTCTGCCCGGAGACAAGGAACGATTGGTCACAGAGGACCCCAGGTGCATCATGGTTGTTGATCCGCCCTGAACGTCCATTTTACTCTGAACTCCAGGCGGAGCAGATCAGACTTGGAGCACAGCTGCATTTGACAGGTTTTTCAAACTCTGTATACATTTATTCAAAGCCTTTTGCCTGATGAAGACTGTTCTTTGTTCGAAACGTTGCAACTTCGGCTTGTATATATATATCTTTTTTACTTGAACGCTCCAGTAATAAACCGGAATTCGTCGGTGAAAGCACGCCTCGACCTCCATTTTGTTTTTGAATGAGCATAGCAGCTAAGTCTGAAAGGGTGATTTGAGCCATTATGCCACCGAGGCCTCATGAAAACGACTGGATTCTGGTCCAATCCAGGAGAGGCAGCAGGAGAGGCCGTGTTTTCGAGCGAGACAGGAGCACGTTTTTACGTCATCCAGATGGGAGCCCTCGACGCTCCTATGCTGAGGCCGTCAGAGAGGACCCGCAGCTGAGGGGGCCCAGCTTTTTTGAAGCACAGCACATCCGACACCCCAGCACACCGCCAGCATCTGATCACTGGCGCTTTTACCCTGACGGTGAGGTGAAGCTGCGTGCTCACAGACCCCGACGCAGCACCAGACCTGCAAACCAACATGGTGGCCACTGGATCACAACACGGGGAGATGCAACTGGAGCACCCCCACACAGAGTGCAGTCAGATGACCCGGACTTCACCCAGAAGGTGCGTGTCATCAATAGACTAATCAAAGCGGTGCATCACTCCATTAATGTGTCTAAAGAAGATTACCCTCCAACCTTAAACAAAATAAGCCAATATTTAACTACAATAGTCAAACCTGCTTCCCCCAGCTCACAAACGCAGACTCTAATACAGGGGAATGCAAAAAACTGGGCCTTTACTACCATCCTGATTCTCAGAGAACATTATCAGAACAATATTGACATGGAGCTGAACAGACTTTCCCAGTTTTCCACAGAAGATTGGAGAGGACCTTTTGAGATCGCCACATGCTGGGCCAAGAGACACCTGGGCACGCGATTAAAGCAGGAAACCCTGGACCGGTGCCAGAGAATGCTCACCACCAGGTTAAGAGTACCGGCCCCCCCCTCTCCTCCTGCCTCTGTTTCAGAACTCACAGATGAACCAGAGGAGGATTTAAGCTTGGAGCTGTCTCCATCACCTTCACCAGCAGTCCAGCCCCAAACCACAAGACCACAGAGCCCAGCAGGAGCACACAAACGTGCCCCCAAGAAGAGCAAGAGGAAAAGCACAGAGTGGGACTGGTCACCCCTGCTCGAATTCACACAGATGGGAGACACAGGGTGTTCATCCCCTGCATCATCATCATCTCCTCCTCCTCATCATCATTCTCCGATGACTCCTCCACCAACACGAAGGAAGATCATCCCTGCAGCAAAACCATTTTCCATCCCAGAGCTGCAGCCAGCAGATGCTCAGCGTGCATCCCAGGAGCAAAACATAGAAGCTCCTCACCCCACCCCAGCGGGACATGCAGCACTCTCTGCAGCAGCTGTGCAGGTATGCACCCCAACACGACATGCCACCACTCCACGCAAGTTCACAGACTGGCATCTCCACATACACCAGGAGACGGTCATTGTGGGAGATTCTAATGTCGGCAGACTTCCACCATTCAAGGCTGACAACACCCAGGTGGACAGCTTCCCCCTAGCTACATGGCACCACGCTGAGTTCCTGCTAAAGAACGCCACCTGCCATACTCAGCCAAAGACCATCCTTTTGTCCTTTGGCATCCATCAGAGGACACATAAGGACAAAGACATCCCAGTGATTGAGATGTTTCAAACATTTGAAGTGGCAGAAAGATTATTCCCCGAAGCCAACATTATTATTCCCATGATTAGTTACTCACGTCGCCTGCCACCAAAAGAAAAAGCAGTCCTGGATCATCTGAATGAACACATCGGAGAACTGTGTAACCACATTTGCCTTTCAGATGACCCAGTTGAGACAGACCAGGACAATGTGAACTGGACAGCAGATACAGCCATGAAGATGCTGAAATACTGGAGTCCTAGGTTTCTTCCTCTTGGTCCGACAGAGGGAGTGGATGAGTAATCCAATCAGGTCCCTCTCTCGTTCTGTTTTTATCCAGCAGAGGGTGGTAAAGAGCAACCTAGTCTAAAAGTTTAATTTTGAAGTGTCATTTCTTTTGGGCTTTATTATGGTTTTCTGACTTTGATTACAATTATCCCCAATCAGGTAGCTCTAATCCCAATCATTGGATTATATTTTCTAACCCTAATTTGTGATTTCTGATCCCTAACCAGGTGAATAATTGCCCTAACCCTAACCGTGTGTATTTTTTTGCCCTAACCCTAACCGTGTGTGTATTTTTTGCCCTAACCCTAAGCGTCTGTATGTTTTGCCCTAACCCTACTTACCTGCAGCGCTTACCAGACCGACCTCTTCATGAGCGGGATATTCCTGAAACAAAAATAAAACATAATTCAAGGGAGATGAAGGTGGAGCCATGGTGGGGACAGAGAAGGCCAGTGCATCAGGAACTCCATGCTCACAGCATTGGAGTTCTTATTTTTCTTAATCCTAACCAGCCAGAGCCCTCTGCTTCTTCACTAGGTTCTTCCTCTTCTCCTCAGATCCTCCAACTCCATTCAGAAGGACATGCTGTAAAAACGCACCCACTTCAATTTGAAAAAAATGATTGTATATACTGTTTTATGTTCTTATTAAGGTCTGATGGTCAACAGAACTTTTTACTGAGGTGAACTTCACCAATAACTGCAATTCTTTATAAGTTTAAGTCTGTTACCCAGAAAATTGGTCACTAAAATTCATACAAATGTATATTGTACAGGAAATACATTTTAATTAAGATGGTTTGAGAATAATTTGTTTCATTTGTTATATATTTTCATGTTCTACAGTTCAAATAAGCTTAAATTTATTGTTTTATGTGAAATTTTAAAATTACGAGTGCCATTGAATGCAACCCTCCGAGTTTGTAAAATTCCAACACTCCACCGGCCCAGCGAAGGGGACATTCTGCCCGGAGACAAGGAACGATTGGTCACAGAGGACCCCAGGTGCATCATGGTTGTTGATCCGCCCTGAACGTCCATTTTACTCTGAACTCCAGGCGGAGCAGATCAGACTTGGAGCACAGCTGCATTTGACAGGTTTTTCAAACTCTGTATACATTTATTCAAAGCCTTTTGCCTGATGAAGACTGTTCTTTGTTCGAAACGTTGCAACTTCGGCTTGTATATATATATCTTTTTTACTTGAACGCTCCAGTAATAAACCGGAATTCGTCGGTGAAAGCACGCCTCGACCTCCATTTTGTTTTTGAATGAGCATAGCAGCTAAGTCTGAAAGGGTGATTTGAGCCATTATGCCACCGAGGCCTCATGAAAACGACTGGATTCTGGTCCAATCCAGGAGAGGCAGCAGGAGAGGCCGTGTTTTCGAGCGAGACAGGAGCACGTTTTTACGTCATCCAGATGGGAGCCCTCGACGCTCCTATGCTGAGGCCGTCAGAGAGGACCCGCAGCTGAGGGGGCCCAGCTTTTTTGAAGCACAGCACATCCGACACCCCAGCACACCGCCAGCATCTGATCACTGGCGCTTTTACCCTGACGGTGAGGTGAAGCTGCGTGCTCACAGACCCCGACGCAGCACCAGACCTGCAAACCAACATGGTGGCCACTGGATCACAACACGGGGAGATGCAACTGGAGCACCCCCACACAGAGTGCAGTCAGATGACCCGGACTTCACCCAGAAGGTGCGTGTCATCAATAGACTAATCAAAGCGGTGCATCACTCCATTAATGTGTCTAAAGAAGATTACCCTCCAACCTTAAACAAAATAAGCCAATATTTAACTACAATAGTCAAACCTGCTTCCCCCAGCTCACAAACGCAGACTCTAATACAGGGGAATGCAAAAAACTGGGCCTTTACTACCATCCTGATTCTCAGAGAACATTATCAGAACAATATTGACATGGAGCTGAACAGACTTTCCCAGTTTTCCACAGAAGATTGGAGAGGACCTTTTGAGATCGCCACATGCTGGGCCAAGAGACACCTGGGCACGCGATTAAAGCAGGAAACCCTGGACCGGTGCCAGAGAATGCTCACCACCAGGTTAAGAGTACCGGCCCCCCCCTCTCCTCCTGCCTCTGTTTCAGAACTCACAGATGAACCAGAGGAGGATTTAAGCTTGGAGCTGTCTCCATCACCTTCACCAGCAGTCCAGCCCCAAACCACAAGACCACAGAGCCCAGCAGGAGCACACAAACGTGCCCCCAAGAAGAGCAAGAGGAAAAGCACAGAGTGGGACTGGTCACCCCTGCTCGAATTCACACAGATGGGAGACACAGGGTGTTCATCCCCTGCATCATCATCATCTCCTCCTCCTCATCATCATTCTCCGATGACTCCTCCACCAACACGAAGGAAGATCATCCCTGCAGCAAAACCATTTTCCATCCCAGAGCTGCAGCCAGCAGATGCTCAGCGTGCATCCCAGGAGCAAAACATAGAAGCTCCTCACCCCACCCCAGCGGGACATGCAGCACTCTCTGCAGCAGCTGTGCAGGTATGCACCCCAACACGACATGCCACCACTCCACGCAAGTTCACAGACTGGCATCTCCACATACACCAGGAGACGGTCATTGTGGGAGATTCTAATGTCGGCAGACTTCCACCATTCAAGGCTGACAACACCCAGGTGGACAGCTTCCCCCTAGCTACATGGCACCACGCTGAGTTCCTGCTAAAGAACGCCACCTGCCATACTCAGCCAAAGACCATCCTTTTGTCCTTTGGCATCCATCAGAGGACACATAAGGACAAAGACATCCCAGTGATTGAGATGTTTCAAACATTTGAAGTGGCAGAAAGATTATTCCCCGAAGCCAACATTATTATTCCCATGATTAGTTACTCACGTCGCCTGCCACCAAAAGAAAAAGCAGTCCTGGATCATCTGAATGAACACATCGGAGAACTGTGTAACCACATTTGCCTTTCAGATGACCCAGTTGAGACAGACCAGGACAATGTGAACTGGACAGCAGATACAGCCATGAAGATGCTGAAATACTGGAGTCCTAGGTTTCTTCCTCTTGGTCCGACAGAGGGAGTGGATGAGTAATCCAATCAGGTCCCTCTCTCGTTCTGTTTTTATCCAGCAGAGGGTGGTAAAGAGCAACCTAGTCTAAAAGTTTAATTTTGAAGTGTCATTTCTTTTGGGCTTTATTATGGTTTTCTGACTTTGATTACAATTATCCCCAATCAGGTAGCTCTAATCCCAATCATTGGATTATATTTTCTAACCCTAATTTGTGATTTCTGATCCCTAACCAGGTGAATAATTGCCCTAACCCTAACCGTGTGTATTTTTTTGCCCTAACCCTAACCGTGTGTGTATTTTTTGCCCTAACCCTAAGCGTCTGTATGTTTTGCCCTAACCCTACTTACCTGCAGCGCTTACCAGACCGACCTCTTCATGAGCGGGATATTCCTGAAACAAAAATAAAACATAATTCAAGGGAGATGAAGGTGGAGCCATGGTGGGGACAGAGAAGGCCAGTGCATCAGGAACTCCATGCTCACAGCATTGGAGTTCTTATTTTTCTTAATCCTAACCAGCCAGAGCCCTCTGCTTCTTCACTAGGTTCTTCCTCTTCTCCTCAGATCCTCCAACTCCATTCAGAAGGACATGCTGTAAAAACGCACCCACTTCAATTTGAAAAAAATGATTGTATATACTGTTTTATGTTCTTATTAAGGTCTGATGGTCAACAGAACTTTTTACTGAGGTGAACTTCACCAATAACTGCAATTCTTTATAAGTTTAAGTCTGTTACCCAGAAAATTGGTCACTAAAATTCATACAAATGTATATTGTACAGGAAATACATTTTAATTAAGATGGTTTGAGAATAATTTGTTTCATTTGTTATATATTTTCATGTTCTACAGTTCAAATAAGCTTAAATTTATTGTTTTATGTGAAATTTTAAAATTACGAGTGCCATTGAATGCAACCCTCCGAGTTTGTAAAATTCCAACACTCCACCGGCCCAGCGAAGGGGACATTCTGCCCGGAGACAAGGAACGATTGGTCACAGAGGACCCCAGGTGCATCATGGTTGTTGATCCGCCCTGAACGTCCATTTTACTCTGAACTCCAGGCGGAGCAGATCAGACTTGGAGCACAGCTGCATTTGACAGGTTTTTCAAACTCTGTATACATTTATTCAAAGCCTTTTGCCTGATGAAGACTGTTCTTTGTTCGAAACGTTGCAACTTCGGCTTGTATATATATATCTTTTTTACTTGAACGCTCCAGTAATAAACCGGAATTCGTCGGTGAAAGCACGCCTCGACCTCCATTTTGTTTTTGAATGAGCATAGCAGCTAAGTCTGAAAGGGTGATTTGAGCCATTATGCCACCGAGGCCTCATGAAAACGACTGGATTCTGGTCCAATCCAGGAGAGGCAGCAGGAGAGGCCGTGTTTTCGAGCGAGACAGGAGCACGTTTTTACGTCATCCAGATGGGAGCCCTCGACGCTCCTATGCTGAGGCCGTCAGAGAGGACCCGCAGCTGAGGGGGCCCAGCTTTTTTGAAGCACAGCACATCCGACACCCCAGCACACCGCCAGCATCTGATCACTGGCGCTTTTACCCTGACGGTGAGGTGAAGCTGCGTGCTCACAGACCCCGACGCAGCACCAGACCTGCAAACCAACATGGTGGCCACTGGATCACAACACGGGGAGATGCAACTGGAGCACCCCCACACAGAGTGCAGTCAGATGACCCGGACTTCACCCAGAAGGTGCGTGTCATCAATAGACTAATCAAAGCGGTGCATCACTCCATTAATGTGTCTAAAGAAGATTACCCTCCAACCTTAAACAAAATAAGCCAATATTTAACTACAATAGTCAAACCTGCTTCCCCCAGCTCACAAACGCAGACTCTAATACAGGGGAATGCAAAAAACTGGGCCTTTACTACCATCCTGATTCTCAGAGAACATTATCAGAACAATATTGACATGGAGCTGAACAGACTTTCCCAGTTTTCCACAGAAGATTGGAGAGGACCTTTTGAGATCGCCACATGCTGGGCCAAGAGACACCTGGGCACGCGATTAAAGCAGGAAACCCTGGACCGGTGCCAGAGAATGCTCACCACCAGGTTAAGAGTACCGGCCCCCCCCTCTCCTCCTGCCTCTGTTTCAGAACTCACAGATGAACCAGAGGAGGATTTAAGCTTGGAGCTGTCTCCATCACCTTCACCAGCAGTCCAGCCCCAAACCACAAGACCACAGAGCCCAGCAGGAGCACACAAACGTGCCCCCAAGAAGAGCAAGAGGAAAAGCACAGAGTGGGACTGGTCACCCCTGCTCGAATTCACACAGATGGGAGACACAGGGTGTTCATCCCCTGCATCATCATCATCTCCTCCTCCTCATCATCATTCTCCGATGACTCCTCCACCAACACGAAGGAAGATCATCCCTGCAGCAAAACCATTTTCCATCCCAGAGCTGCAGCCAGCAGATGCTCAGCGTGCATCCCAGGAGCAAAACATAGAAGCTCCTCACCCCACCCCAGCGGGACATGCAGCACTCTCTGCAGCAGCTGTGCAGGTATGCACCCCAACACGACATGCCACCACTCCACGCAAGTTCACAGACTGGCATCTCCACATACACCAGGAGACGGTCATTGTGGGAGATTCTAATGTCGGCAGACTTCCACCATTCAAGGCTGACAACACCCAGGTGGACAGCTTCCCCCTAGCTACATGGCACCACGCTGAGTTCCTGCTAAAGAACGCCACCTGCCATACTCAGCCAAAGACCATCCTTTTGTCCTTTGGCATCCATCAGAGGACACATAAGGACAAAGACATCCCAGTGATTGAGATGTTTCAAACATTTGAAGTGGCAGAAAGATTATTCCCCGAAGCCAACATTATTATTCCCATGATTAGTTACTCACGTCGCCTGCCACCAAAAGAAAAAGCAGTCCTGGATCATCTGAATGAACACATCGGAGAACTGTGTAACCACATTTGCCTTTCAGATGACCCAGTTGAGACAGACCAGGACAATGTGAACTGGACAGCAGATACAGCCATGAAGATGCTGAAATACTGGAGTCCTAGGTTTCTTCCTCTTGGTCCGACAGAGGGAGTGGATGAGTAATCCAATCAGGTCCCTCTCTCGTTCTGTTTTTATCCAGCAGAGGGTGGTAAAGAGCAACCTAGTCTAAAAGTTTAATTTTGAAGTGTCATTTCTTTTGGGCTTTATTATGGTTTTCTGACTTTGATTACAATTATCCCCAATCAGGTAGCTCTAATCCCAATCATTGGATTATATTTTCTAACCCTAATTTGTGATTTCTGATCCCTAACCAGGTGAATAATTGCCCTAACCCTAACCGTGTGTATTTTTTTGCCCTAACCCTAACCGTGTGTGTATTTTTTGCCCTAACCCTAAGCGTCTGTATGTTTTGCCCTAACCCTACTTACCTGCAGCGCTTACCAGACCGACCTCTTCATGAGCGGGATATTCCTGAAACAAAAATAAAACATAATTCAAGGGAGATGAAGGTGGAGCCATGGTGGGGACAGAGAAGGCCAGTGCATCAGGAACTCCATGCTCACAGCATTGGAGTTCTTATTTTTCTTAATCCTAACCAGCCAGAGCCCTCTGCTTCTTCACTAGGTTCTTCCTCTTCTCCTCAGATCCTCCAACTCCATTCAGAAGGACATGCTGTAAAAACGCACCCACTTCAATTTGAAAAAAATGATTGTATATACTGTTTTATGTTCTTATTAAGGTCTGATGGTCAACAGAACTTTTTACTGAGGTGAACTTCACCAATAACTGCAATTCTTTATAAGTTTAAGTCTGTTACCCAGAAAATTGGTCACTAAAATTCATACAAATGTATATTGTACAGGAAATACATTTTAATTAAGATGGTTTGAGAATAATTTGTTTCATTTGTTATATATTTTCATGTTCTACAGTTCAAATAAGCTTAAATTTATTGTTTTATGTGAAATTTTAAAATTACGAGTGCCATTGAATGCAACCCTCCGAGTTTGTAAAATTCCAACACTCCACCGGCCCAGCGAAGGGGACATTCTGCCCGGAGACAAGGAACGATTGGTCACAGAGGACCCCAGGTGCATCATGGTTGTTGATCCGCCCTGAACGTCCATTTTACTCTGAACTCCAGGCGGAGCAGATCAGACTTGGAGCACAGCTGCATTTGACAGGTTTTTCAAACTCTGTATACATTTATTCAAAGCCTTTTGCCTGATGAAGACTGTTCTTTGTTCGAAACGTTGCAACTTCGGCTTGTATATATATATCTTTTTTACTTGAACGCTCCAGTAATAAACCGGAATTCGTCGGTGAAAGCACGCCTCGACCTCCATTTTGTTTTTGAATGAGCATAGCAGCTAAGTCTGAAAGGGTGATTTGAGCCATTATGCCACCGAGGCCTCATGAAAACGACTGGATTCTGGTCCAATCCAGGAGAGGCCGTGTTTTCGAGCGAGACAGGAGCACGTTTTTACGTCATCCAGATGGGAGCCCTCGACGCTCCTATGCTGAGGCCGTCAGAGAGGACCCGCAGCTGAGGGGGCCCAGCTTTTTTGAAGCACAGCACATCCGACACCCCAGCACACCGCCAGCATCTGATCACTGGCGCTTTTACCCTGACGGTGAGGTGAAGCTGCGTGCTCACAGACCCCGACGCAGCACCAGACCTGCAAACCAACATGGTGGCCACTGGATCACAACACGGGGAGATGCAACTGGAGCACCCCCACACAGAGTGCAGTCAGATGACCCGGACTTCACCCAGAAGGTGCGTGTCATCAATAGACTAATCAAAGCGGTGCATCACTCCATTAATGTGTCTAAAGAAGATTACCCTCCAACCTTAAACAAAATAAGCCAATATTTAACTACAATAGTCAAACCTGCTTCCCCCAGCTCACAAACGCAGACTCTAATACAGGGGAATGCAAAAAACTGGGCCTTTACTACCATCCTGATTCTCAGAGAACATTATCAGAACAATATTGACATGGAGCTGAACAGACTTTCCCAGTTTTCCACAGAAGATTGGAGAGGACCTTTTGAGATCGCCACATGCTGGGCCAAGAGACACCTGGGCACGCGATTAAAGCAGGAAACCCTGGACCGGTGCCAGAGAATGCTCACCACCAGGTTAAGAGTACCGGCCCCCCCCTCTCCTCCTGCCTCTGTTTCAGAACTCACAGATGAACCAGAGGAGGATTTAAGCTTGGAGCTGTCTCCATCACCTTCACCAGCAGTCCAGCCCCAAACCACAAGACCACAGAGCCCAGCAGGAGCACACAAACGTGCCCCCAAGAAGAGCAAGAGGAAAAGCACAGAGTGGGACTGGTCACCCCTGCTCGAATTCACACAGATGGGAGACACAGGGTGTTCATCCCCTGCATCATCATCATCTCCTCCTCCTCATCATCATTCTCCGATGACTCCTCCACCAACACGAAGGAAGATCATCCCTGCAGCAAAACCATTTTCCATCCCAGAGCTGCAGCCAGCAGATGCTCAGCGTGCATCCCAGGAGCAAAACATAGAAGCTCCTCACCCCACCCCAGCGGGACATGCAGCACTCTCTGCAGCAGCTGTGCAGGTATGCACCCCAACACGACATGCCACCACTCCACGCAAGTTCACAGACTGGCATCTCCACATACACCAGGAGACGGTCATTGTGGGAGATTCTAATGTCGGCAGACTTCCACCATTCAAGGCTGACAACACCCAGGTGGACAGCTTCCCCCTAGCTACATGGCACCACGCTGAGTTCCTGCTAAAGAACGCCACCTGCCATACTCAGCCAAAGACCATCCTTTTGTCCTTTGGCATCCATCAGAGGACACATAAGGACAAAGACATCCCAGTGATTGAGATGTTTCAAACATTTGAAGTGGCAGAAAGATTATTCCCCGAAGCCAACATTATTATTCCCATGATTAGTTACTCACGTCGCCTGCCACCAAAAGAAAAAGCAGTCCTGGATCATCTGAATGAACACATCGGAGAACTGTGTAACCACATTTGCCTTTCAGATGACCCAGTTGAGACAGACCAGGACAATGTGAACTGGACAGCAGATACAGCCATGAAGATGCTGAAATACTGGAGTCCTAGGTTTCTTCCTCTTGGTCCGACAGAGGGAGTGGATGAGTAATCCAATCAGGTCCCTCTCTCGTTCTGTTTTTATCCAGCAGAGGGTGGTAAAGAGCAACCTAGTCTAAAAGTTTAATTTTGAAGTGTCATTTCTTTTGGGCTTTATTATGGTTTTCTGACTTTGATTACAATTATCCCCAATCAGGTAGCTCTAATCCCAATCATTGGATTATATTTTCTAACCCTAATTTGTGATTTCTGATCCCTAACCAGGTGAATAATTGCCCTAACCCTAACCGTGTGTATTTTTTTGCCCTAACCCTAACCGTGTGTGTATTTTTTGCCCTAACCCTAAGCGTCTGTATGTTTTGCCCTAACCCTACTTACCTGCAGCGCTTACCAGACCGACCTCTTCATGAGCGGGATATTCCTGAAACAAAAATAAAACATAATTCAAGGGAGATGAAGGTGGAGCCATGGTGGGGACAGAGAAGGCCAGTGCATCAGGAACTCCATGCTCACAGCATTGGAGTTCTTATTTTTCTTAATCCTAACCAGCCAGAGCCCTCTGCTTCTTCACTAGGTTCTTCCTCTTCTCCTCAGATCCTCCAACTCCATTCAGAAGGACATGCTGTAAAAACGCACCCACTTCAATTTGAAAAAAATGATTGTATATACTGTTTTATGTTCTTATTAAGGTCTGATGGTCAACAGAACTTTTTACTGAGGTGAACTTCACCAATAACTGCAATTCTTTATAAGTTTAAGTCTGTTACCCAGAAAATTGGTCACTAAAATTCATACAAATGTATATTGTACAGGAAATACATTTTAATTAAGATGGTTTGAGAATAATTTGTTTCATTTGTTATATATTTTCATGTTCTACAGTTCAAATACGCTTAAATTTATTGTTTTATGTGAAATTTTAAAATTACGAGTGCCATTGAATGCAACCCTCCGAGTTTGTAAAATTCCAACACTCCACCGGCCCAGCGAAGGGGACATTCTGCCCGGAGACAAGGAACGATTGGTCACAGAGGACCCCAGGTGCATCATGGTTGTTGATCCGCCCTGAACGTCCATTTTACTCTGAACTCCAGGCGGAGCAGATCAGACTTGGAGCACAGCTGCATTTGACAGGTTTTTCAAACTCTGTATACATTTATTCAAAGCCTTTTGCCTGATGAAGACTGTTCTTTGTTCGAAACGTTGCAACTTCGGCTTGTATATATATATCTTTTTTACTTGAACGCTCCAGTAATAAACCGGAATTCGTCGGTGAAAGCACGCCTCGACCTCCATTTTGTTTTTGAATGAGCATAGCAGCTAAGTCTGAAAGGGTGATTTGAGCCATTATGCCACCGAGGCCTCATGAAAACGACTGGATTCTGGTCCAATCCAGGAGAGGCAGCAGGAGAGGCCGTGTTTTCGAGCGAGACAGGAGCACGTTTTTACGTCATCCAGATGGGAGCCCTCGACGCTCCTATGCTGAGGCCGTCAGAGAGGACCCGCAGCTGAGGGGGCCCAGCTTTTTTGAAGCACAGCACATCCGACACCCCAGCACACCGCCAGCATCTGATCACTGGCGCTTTTACCCTGACGGTGAGGTGAAGCTGCGTGCTCACAGACCCCGACGCAGCACCAGACCTGCAAACCAACATGGTGGCCACTGGATCACAACACGGGGAGATGCAACTGGAGCACCCCCACACAGAGTGCAGTCAGATGACCCGGACTTCACCCAGAAGGTGCGTGTCATCAATAGACTAATCAAAGCGGTGCATCACTCCATTAATGTGTCTAAAGAAGATTACCCTCCAACCTTAAACAAAATAAGCCAATATTTAACTACAATAGTCAAACCTGCTTCCCCCAGCTCACAAACGCAGACTCTAATACAGGGGAATGCAAAAAACTGGGCCTTTACTACCATCCTGATTCTCAGAGAACATTATCAGAACAATATTGACATGGAGCTGAACAGACTTTCCCAGTTTTCCACAGAAGATTGGAGAGGACCTTTTGAGATCGCCACATGCTGGGCCAAGAGACACCTGGGCACGCGATTAAAGCAGGAAACCCTGGACCGGTGCCAGAGAATGCTCACCACCAGGTTAAGAGTACCGGCCCCCCCCTCTCCTCCTGCCTCTGTTTCAGAACTCACAGATGAACCAGAGGAGGATTTAAGCTTGGAGCTGTCTCCATCACCTTCACCAGCAGTCCAGCCCCAAACCACAAGACCACAGAGCCCAGCAGGAGCACACAAACGTGCCCCCAAGAAGAGCAAGAGGAAAAGCACAGAGTGGGACTGGTCACCCCTGCTCGAATTCACACAGATGGGAGACACAGGGTGTTCATCCCCTGCATCATCATCATCTCCTCCTCCTCATCATCATTCTCCGATGACTCCTCCACCAACACGAAGGAAGATCATCCCTGCAGCAAAACCATTTTCCATCCCAGAGCTGCAGCCAGCAGATGCTCAGCGTGCATCCCAGGAGCAAAACATAGAAGCTCCTCACCCCACCCCAGCGGGACATGCAGCACTCTCTGCAGCAGCTGTGCAGGTATGCACCCCAACACGACATGCCACCACTCCACGCAAGTTCACAGACTGGCATCTCCACATACACCAGGAGACGGTCATTGTGGGAGATTCTAATGTCGGCAGACTTCCACCATTCAAGGCTGACAACACCCAGGTGGACAGCTTCCCCCTAGCTACATGGCACCACGCTGAGTTCCTGCTAAAGAACGCCACCTGCCATACTCAGCCAAAGACCATCCTTTTGTCCTTTGGCATCCATCAGAGGACACATAAGGACAAAGACATCCCAGTGATTGAGATGTTTCAAACATTTGAAGTGGCAGAAAGATTATTCCCCGAAGCCAACATTATTATTCCCATGATTAGTTACTCACGTCGCCTGCCACCAAAAGAAAAAGCAGTCCTGGATCATCTGAATGAACACATCGGAGAACTGTGTAACCACATTTGCCTTTCAGATGACCCAGTTGAGACAGACCAGGACAATGTGAACTGGACAGCAGATACAGCCATGAAGATGCTGAAATACTGGAGTCCTAGGTTTCTTCCTCTTGGTCCGACAGAGGGAGTGGATGAGTAATCCAATCAGGTCCCTCTCTCGTTCTGTTTTTATCCAGCAGAGGGTGGTAAAGAGCAACCTAGTCTAAAAGTTTAATTTTGAAGTGTCATTTCTTTTGGGCTTTATTATGGTTTTCTGACTTTGATTACAATTATCCCCAATCAGGTAGCTCTAATCCCAATCATTGGATTATATTTTCTAACCCTAATTTGTGATTTCTGATCCCTAACCAGGTGAATAATTGCCCTAACCCTAACCGTGTGTATTTTTTTGCCCTAACCCTAACCGTGTGTGTATTTTTTGCCCTAACCCTAAGCGTCTGTATGTTTTGCCCTAACCCTACTTACCTGCAGCGCTTACCAGACCGACCTCTTCATGAGCGGGATATTCCTGAAACAAAAATAAAACATAATTCAAGGGAGATGAAGGTGGAGCCATGGTGGGGACAGAGAAGGCCAGTGCATCAGGAACTCCATGCTCACAGCATTGGAGTTCTTATTTTTCTTAATCCTAACCAGCCAGAGCCCTCTGCTTCTTCACTAGGTTCTTCCTCTTCTCCTCAGATCCTCCAACTCCATTCAGAAGGACATGCTGTAAAAACGCACCCACTTCAATTTGAAAAAAATGATTGTATATACTGTTTTATGTTCTTATTAAGGTCTGATGGTCAACAGAACTTTTTACTGAGGTGAACTTCACCAATAACTGCAATTCTTTATAAGTTTAAGTCTGTTACCCAGAAAATTGGTCACTAAAATTCATACAAATGTATATTGTACAGGAAATACATTTTAATTAAGATGGTTTGAGAATAATTTGTTTCATTTGTTATATATTTTCATGTTCTACAGTTCAAATAAGCTTAAATTTATTGTTTTATGTGAAATTTTAAAATTACGAGTGCCATTGAATGCAACCCTCCGAGTTTGTAAAATTCCAACACTCCACCGGCCCAGCGAAGGGGACATTCTGCCCGGAGACAAGGAACGATTGGTCACAGAGGACCCCAGGTGCATCATGGTTGTTGATCCGCCCTGAACGTCCATTTTACTCTGAACTCCAGGCGGAGCAGATCAGACTTGGAGCACAGCTGCATTTGACAGGTTTTTCAAACTCTGTATACATTTATTCAAAGCCTTTTGCCTGATGAAGACTGTTCTTTGTTCGAAACGTTGCAACTTCGGCTTGTATATATATATCTTTTTTACTTGAACGCTCCAGTAATAAACCGGAATTCGTCGGTGAAAGCACGCCTCGACCTCCATTTTGTTTTTGAATGAGCATAGCAGCTAAGTCTGAAAGGGTGATTTGAGCCATTATGCCACCGAGGCCTCATGAAAACGACTGGATTCTGGTCCAATCCAGGAGAGGCAGCAGGAGAGGCCGTGTTTTCGAGCGAGACAGGAGCACGTTTTTACGTCATCCAGATGGGAGCCCTCGACGCTCCTATGCTGAGGCCGTCAGAGAGGACCCGCAGCTGAGGGGGCCCAGCTTTTTTGAAGCACAGCACATCCGACACCCCAGCACACCGCCAGCATCTGATCACTGGCGCTTTTACCCTGACGGTGAGGTGAAGCTGCGTGCTCACAGACCCCGACGCAGCACCAGACCTGCAAACCAACATGGTGGCCACTGGATCACAACACGGGGAGATGCAACTGGAGCACCCCCACACAGAGTGCAGTCAGATGACCCGGACTTCACCCAGAAGGTGCGTGTCATCAATAGACTAATCAAAGCGGTGCATCACTCCATTAATGTGTCTAAAGAAGATTACCCTCCAACCTTAAACAAAATAAGCCAATATTTAACTACAATAGTCAAACCTGCTTCCCCCAGCTCACAAACGCAGACTCTAATACAGGGGAATGCAAAAAACTGGGCCTTTACTACCATCCTGATTCTCAGAGAACATTATCAGAACAATATTGACATGGAGCTGAACAGACTTTCCCAGTTTTCCACAGAAGATTGGAGAGGACCTTTTGAGATCGCCACATGCTGGGCCAAGAGACACCTGGGCACGCGATTAAAGCAGGAAACCCTGGACCGGTGCCAGAGAATGCTCACCACCAGGTTAAGAGTACCGGCCCCCCCCTCTCCTCCTGCCTCTGTTTCAGAACTCACAGATGAACCAGAGGAGGATTTAAGCTTGGAGCTGTCTCCATCACCTTCACCAGCAGTCCAGCCCCAAACCACAAGACCACAGAGCCCAGCAGGAGCACACAAACGTGCCCCCAAGAAGAGCAAGAGGAAAAGCACAGAGTGGGACTGGTCACCCCTGCTCGAATTCACACAGATGGGAGACACAGGGTGTTCATCCCCTGCATCATCATCATCTCCTCCTCCTCATCATCATTCTCCGATGACTCCTCCACCAACACGAAGGAAGATCATCCCTGCAGCAAAACCATTTTCCATCCCAGAGCTGCAGCCAGCAGATGCTCAGCGTGCATCCCAGGAGCAAAACATAGAAGCTCCTCACCCCACCCCAGCGGGACATGCAGCACTCTCTGCAGCAGCTGTGCAGGTATGCACCCCAACACGACATGCCACCACTCCACGCAAGTTCACAGACTGGCATCTCCACATACACCAGGAGACGGTCATTGTGGGAGATTCTAATGTCGGCAGACTTCCACCATTCAAGGCTGACAACACCCAGGTGGACAGCTTCCCCCTAGCTACATGGCACCACGCTGAGTTCCTGCTAAAGAACGCCACCTGCCATACTCAGCCAAAGACCATCCTTTTGTCCTTTGGCATCCATCAGAGGACACATAAGGACAAAGACATCCCAGTGATTGAGATGTTTCAAACATTTGAAGTGGCAGAAAGATTATTCCCCGAAGCCAACATTATTATTCCCATGATTAGTTACTCACGTCGCCTGCCACCAAAAGAAAAAGCAGTCCTGGATCATCTGAATGAACACATCGGAGAACTGTGTAACCACATTTGCCTTTCAGATGACCCAGTTGAGACAGACCAGGACAATGTGAACTGGACAGCAGATACAGCCATGAAGATGCTGAAATACTGGAGTCCTAGGTTTCTTCCTCTTGGTCCGACAGAGGGAGTGGATGAGTAATCCAATCAGGTCCCTCTCTCGTTCTGTTTTTATCCAGCAGAGGGTGGTAAAGAGCAACCTAGTCTAAAAGTTTAATTTTGAAGTGTCATTTCTTTTGGGCTTTATTATGGTTTTCTGACTTTGATTACAATTATCCCCAATCAGGTAGCTCTAATCCCAATCATTGGATTATATTTTCTAACCCTAATTTGTGATTTCTGATCCCTAACCAGGTGAATAATTGCCCTAACCCTAACCGTGTGTATTTTTTTGCCCTAACCCTAACCGTGTGTGTATTTTTTGCCCTAACCCTAAGCGTCTGTATGTTTTGCCCTAACCCTACTTACCTGCAGCGCTTACCAGACCGACCTCTTCATGAGCGGGATATTCCTGAAACAAAAATAAAACATAATTCAAGGGAGATGAAGGTGGAGCCATGGTGGGGACAGAGAAGGCCAGTGCATCAGGAACTCCATGCTCACAGCATTGGAGTTCTTATTTTTCTTAATCCTAACCAGCCAGAGCCCTCTGCTTCTTCACTAGGTTCTTCCTCTTCTCCTCAGATCCTCCAACTCCATTCAGAAGGACATGCTGTAAAAACGCACCCACTTCAATTTGAAAAAAATGATTGTATATACTGTTTTATGTTCTTATTAAGGTCTGATGGTCAACAGAACTTTTTACTGAGGTGAACTTCACCAATAACTGCAATTCTTTATAAGTTTAAGTCTGTTACCCAGAAAATTGGTCACTAAAATTCATACAAATGTATATTGTACAGGAAATACATTTTAATTAAGATGGTTTGAGAATAATTTGTTTCATTTGTTATATATTTTCATGTTCTACAGTTCAAATAAGCTTAAATTTATTGTTTTATGTGAAATTTTAAAATTACGAGTGCCATTGAATGCAACCCTCCGAGTTTGTAAAATTCCAACACTCCACCGGCCCAGCGAAGGGGACATTCTGCCCGGAGACAAGGAACGATTGGTCACAGAGGACCCCAGGTGCATCATGGTTGTTGATCCGCCCTGAACGTCCATTTTACTCTGAACTCCAGGCGGAGCAGATCAGACTTGGAGCACAGCTGCATTTGACAGGTTTTTCAAACTCTGTATACATTTATTCAAAGCCTTTTGCCTGATGAAGACTGTTCTTTGTTCGAAACGTTGCAACTTCGGCTTGTATATATATATCTTTTTTACTTGAACGCTCCAGTAATAAACCGGAATTCGTCGGTGAAAGCACGCCTCGACCTCCATTTTGTTTTTGAATGAGCATAGCAGCTAAGTCTGAAAGGGTGATTTGAGCCATTATGCCACCGAGGCCTCATGAAAACGACTGGATTCTGGTCCAATCCAGGAGAGGCAGCAGGAGAGGCCGTGTTTTCGAGCGAGACAGGAGCACGTTTTTACGTCATCCAGATGGGAGCCCTCGACGCTCCTATGCTGAGGCCGTCAGAGAGGACCCGCAGCTGAGGGGGCCCAGCTTTTTTGAAGCACAGCACATCCGACACCCCAGCACACCGCCAGCATCTGATCACTGGCGCTTTTACCCTGACGGTGAGGTGAAGCTGCGTGCTCACAGACCCCGACGCAGCACCAGACCTGCAAACCAACATGGTGGCCACTGGATCACAACACGGGGAGATGCAACTGGAGCACCCCCACACAGAGTGCAGTCAGATGACCCGGACTTCACCCAGAAGGTGCGTGTCATCAATAGACTAATCAAAGCGGTGCATCACTCCATTAATGTGTCTAAAGAAGATTACCCTCCAACCTTAAACAAAATAAGCCAATATTTAACTACAATAGTCAAACCTGCTTCCCCCAGCTCACAAACGCAGACTCTAATACAGGGGAATGCAAAAAACTGGGCCTTTACTACCATCCTGATTCTCAGAGAACATTATCAGAACAATATTGACATGGAGCTGAACAGACTTTCCCAGTTTTCCACAGAAGATTGGAGAGGACCTTTTGAGATCGCCACATGCTGGGCCAAGAGACACCTGGGCACGCGATTAAAGCAGGAAACCCTGGACCGGTGCCAGAGAATGCTCACCACCAGGTTAAGAGTACCGGCCCCCCCCTCTCCTCCTGCCTCTGTTTCAGAACTCACAGATGAACCAGAGGAGGATTTAAGCTTGGAGCTGTCTCCATCACCTTCACCAGCAGTCCAGCCCCAAACCACAAGACCACAGAGCCCAGCAGGAGCACACAAACGTGCCCCCAAGAAGAGCAAGAGGAAAAGCACAGAGTGGGACTGGTCACCCCTGCTCGAATTCACACAGATGGGAGACACAGGGTGTTCATCCCCTGCATCATCATCATCTCCTCCTCCTCATCATCATTCTCCGATGACTCCTCCACCAACACGAAGGAAGATCATCCCTGCAGCAAAACCATTTTCCATCCCAGAGCTGCAGCCAGCAGATGCTCAGCGTGCATCCCAGGAGCAAAACATAGAAGCTCCTCACCCCACCCCAGCGGGACATGCAGCACTCTCTGCAGCAGCTGTGCAGGTATGCACCCCAACACGACATGCCACCACTCCACGCAAGTTCACAGACTGGCATCTCCACATACACCAGGAGACGGTCATTGTGGGAGATTCTAATGTCGGCAGACTTCCACCATTCAAGGCTGACAACACCCAGGTGGACAGCTTCCCCCTAGCTACATGGCACCACGCTGAGTTCCTGCTAAAGAACGCCACCTGCCATACTCAGCCAAAGACCATCCTTTTGTCCTTTGGCATCCATCAGAGGACACATAAGGACAAAGACATCCCAGTGATTGAGATGTTTCAAACATTTGAAGTGGCAGAAAGATTATTCCCCGAAGCCAACATTATTATTCCCATGATTAGTTACTCACGTCGCCTGCCACCAAAAGAAAAAGCAGTCCTGGATCATCTGAATGAACACATCGGAGAACTGTGTAACCACATTTGCCTTTCAGATGACCCAGTTGAGACAGACCAGGACAATGTGAACTGGACAGCAGATACAGCCATGAAGATGCTGAAATACTGGAGTCCTAGGTTTCTTCCTCTTGGTCCGACAGAGGGAGTGGATGAGTAATCCAATCAGGTCCCTCTCTCGTTCTGTTTTTATCCAGCAGAGGGTGGTAAAGAGCAACCTAGTCTGAAAGTTTAATTTTGAAGTGTCATTTCTTTTGGGCTTTATTATGGTTTTCTGACTTTGATTACAATTATCCCCAATCAGGTAGCTCTAATCCCAATCATTGGATTATATTTTCTAACCCTAATTTGTGATTTCTGATCCCTAACCAGGTGAATAATTGCCCTAACCCTAACCGTGTGTATTTTTTTGCCCTAACCCTAACCGTGTGTGTATTTTTTGCCCTAACCCTAAGCGTCTGTATGTTTTGCCCTAACCCTACTTACCTGCAGCGCTTACCAGACCGACCTCTTCATGAGCGGGATATTCCTGAAACAAAAATAAAACATAATTCAAGGGAGATGAAGGTGGAGCCATGGTGGGGACAGAGAAGGCCAGTGCATCAGGAACTCCATGCTCACAGCATTGGAGTTCTTATTTTTCTTAATCCTAACCAGCCAGAGCCCTCTGCTTCTTCACTAGGTTCTTCCTCTTCTCCTCAGATCCTCCAACTCCATTCAGAAGGACATGCTGTAAAAACGCACCCACTTCAATTTGAAAAAAATGATTGTATATACTGTTTTATGTTCTTATTAAGGTCTGATGGTCAACAGAACTTTTTACTGAGGTGAACTTCACCAATAACTGCAATTCTTTATAAGTTTAAGTCTGTTACCCAGAAAATTGGTCACTAAAATTCATACAAATGTATATTGTACAGGAAATACATTTTAATTAAGATGGTTTGAGAATAATTTGTTTCATTTGTTATATATTTTCATGTTCTACAGTTCAAATAAGCTTAAATTTATTGTTTTATGTGAAATTTTAAAATTACGAGTGCCATTGAATGCAACCCTCCGAGTTTGTAAAATTCCAACACTCCACCGGCCCAGCGAAGGGGACATTCTGCCCGGAGACAAGGAACGATTGGTCACAGAGGACCCCAGGTGCATCATGGTTGTTGATCCGCCCTGAACGTCCATTTTACTCTGAACTCCAGGCGGAGCAGATCAGACTTGGAGCACAGCTGCATTTGACAGGTTTTTCAAACTCTGTATACATTTATTCAAAGCCTTTTGCCTGATGAAGACTGTTCTTTGTTCGAAACGTTGCAACTTCGGCTTGTATATATATATCTTTTTTACTTGAACGCTCCAGTAATAAACCGGAATTCGTCGGTGAAAGCACGCCTCGACCTCCATTTTGTTTTTGAATGAGCATAGCAGCTAAGTCTGAAAGGGTGATTTGAGCCATTATGCCACCGAGGCCTCATGAAAACGACTGGATTCTGGTCCAATCCAGGAGAGGCAGCAGGAGAGGCCGTGTTTTCGAGCGAGACAGGAGCACGTTTTTACGTCATCCAGATGGGAGCCCTCGACGCTCCTATGCTGAGGCCGTCAGAGAGGACCCGCAGCTGAGGGGGCCCAGCTTTTTTGAAGCACAGCACATCCGACACCCCAGCACACCGCCAGCATCTGATCACTGGCGCTTTTACCCTGACGGTGAGGTGAAGCTGCGTGCTCACAGACCCCGACGCAGCACCAGACCTGCAAACCAACATGGTGGCCACTGGATCACAACACGGGGAGATGCAACTGGAGCACCCCCACACAGAGTGCAGTCAGATGACCCGGACTTCACCCAGAAGGTGCGTGTCATCAATAGACTAATCAAAGCGGTGCATCACTCCATTAATGTGTCTAAAGAAGATTACCCTCCAACCTTAAACAAAATAAGCCAATATTTAACTACAATAGTCAAACCTGCTTCCCCCAGCTCACAAACGCAGACTCTAATACAGGGGAATGCAAAAAACTGGGCCTTTACTACCATCCTGATTCTCAGAGAACATTATCAGAACAATATTGACATGGAGCTGAACAGACTTTCCCAGTTTTCCACAGAAGATTGGAGAGGACCTTTTGAGATCGCCACATGCTGGGCCAAGAGACACCTGGGCACGCGATTAAAGCAGGAAACCCTGGACCGGTGCCAGAGAATGCTCACCACCAGGTTAAGAGTACCGGCCCCCCCCTCTCCTCCTGCCTCTGTTTCAGAACTCACAGATGAACCAGAGGAGGATTTAAGCTTGGAGCTGTCTCCATCACCTTCACCAGCAGTCCAGCCCCAAACCACAAGACCACAGAGCCCAGCAGGAGCACACAAACGTGCCCCCAAGAAGAGCAAGAGGAAAAGCACAGAGTGGGACTGGTCACCCCTGCTCGAATTCACACAGATGGGAGACACAGGGTGTTCATCCCCTGCATCATCATCATCTCCTCCTCCTCATCATCATTCTCCGATGACTCCTCCACCAACACGAAGGAAGATCATCCCTGCAGCAAAACCATTTTCCATCCCAGAGCTGCAGCCAGCAGATGCTCAGCGTGCATCCCAGGAGCAAAACATAGAAGCTCCTCACCCCACCCCAGCGGGACATGCAGCACTCTCTGCAGCAGCTGTGCAGGTATGCACCCCAACACGACATGCCACCACTCCACGCAAGTTCACAGACTGGCATCTCCACATACACCAGGAGACGGTCATTGTGGGAGATTCTAATGTCGGCAGACTTCCACCATTCAAGGCTGACAACACCCAGGTGGACAGCTTCCCCCTAGCTACATGGCACCACGCTGAGTTCCTGCTAAAGAACGCCACCTGCCATACTCAGCCAAAGACCATCCTTTTGTCCTTTGGCATCCATCAGAGGACACATAAGGACAAAGACATCCCAGTGATTGAGATGTTTCAAACATTTGAAGTGGCAGAAAGATTATTCCCCGAAGCCAACATTATTATTCCCATGATTAGTTACTCACGTCGCCTGCCACCAAAAGAAAAAGCAGTCCTGGATCATCTGAATGAACACATCGGAGAACTGTGTAACCACATTTGCCTTTCAGATGACCCAGTTGAGACAGACCAGGACAATGTGAACTGGACAGCAGATACAGCCATGAAGATGCTGAAATACTGGAGTCCTAGGTTTCTTCCTCTTGGTCCGACAGAGGGAGTGGATGAGTAATCCAATCAGGTCCCTCTCTCGTTCTGTTTTTATCCAGCAGAGGGTGGTAAAGAGCAACCTAGTCTGAAAGTTTAATTTTGAAGTGTCATTTCTTTTGGGCTTTATTATGGTTTTCTGACTTTGATTACAATTATCCCCAATCAGGTAGCTCTAATCCCAATCATTGGATTATATTTTCTAACCCTAATTTGTGATTTCTGATCCCTAACCAGGTGAATAATTGCCCTAACCCTAACCGTGTGTATTTTTTTGCCCTAACCCTAACCGTGTGTGTATTTTTTGCCCTAACCCTAAGCGTCTGTATGTTTTGCCCTAACCCTACTTACCTGCAGCGCTTACCAGACCGACCTCTTCATGAGCGGGATATTCCTGAAACAAAAATAAAACATAATTCAAGGGAGATGAAGGTGGAGCCATGGTGGGGACAGAGAAGGCCAGTGCATCAGGAACTCCATGCTCACAGCATTGGAGTTCTTATTTTTCTTAATCCTAACCAGCCAGAGCCCTCTGCTTCTTCACTAGGTTCTTCCTCTTCTCCTCAGATCCTCCAACTCCATTCAGAAGGACATGCTGTAAAAACGCACCCACTTCAATTTGAAAAAAATGATTGTATATACTGTTTTATGTTCTTATTAAGGTCTGATGGTCAACAGAACTTTTTACTGAGGTGAACTTCACCAATAACTGCAATTCTTTATAAGTTTAAGTCTGTTACCCAGAAAATTGGTCACTAAAATTCATACAAATGTATATTGTACAGGAAATACATTTTAATTAAGATGGTTTGAGAATAATTTGTTTCATTTGTTATATATTTTCATGTTCTACAGTTCAAATAAGCTTAAATTTATTGTTTTATGTGAAATTTTAAAATTACGAGTGCCATTGAATGCAACCCTCCGAGTTTGTAAAATTCCAACACTCCACCGGCCCAGCGAAGGGGACATTCTGCCCGGAGACAAGGAACGATTGGTCACAGAGGACCCCAGGTGCATCATGGTTGTTGATCCGCCCTGAACGTCCATTTTACTCTGAACTCCAGGCGGAGCAGATCAGACTTGGAGCACAGCTGCATTTGACAGGTTTTTCAAACTCTGTATACATTTATTCAAAGCCTTTTGCCTGATGAAGACTGTTCTTTGTTCGAAACGTTGCAACTTCGGCTTGTATATATATATCTTTTTTACTTGAACGCTCCAGTAATAAACCGGAATTCGTCGGTGAAAGCACGCCTCGACCTCCATTTTGTTTTTGAATGAGCATAGCAGCTAAGTCTGAAAGGGTGATTTGAGCCATTATGCCACCGAGGCCTCATGAAAACGACTGGATTCTGGTCCAATCCAGGAGAGGCAGCAGGAGAGGCCGTGTTTTCGAGCGAGACAGGAGCACGTTTTTACGTCATCCAGATGGGAGCCCTCGACGCTCCTATGCTGAGGCCGTCAGAGAGGACCCGCAGCTGAGGGGGCCCAGCTTTTTTGAAGCACAGCACATCCGACACCCCAGCACACCGCCAGCATCTGATCACTGGCGCTTTTACCCTGACGGTGAGGTGAAGCTGCGTGCTCACAGACCCCGACGCAGCACCAGACCTGCAAACCAACATGGTGGCCACTGGATCACAACACGGGGAGATGCAACTGGAGCACCCCCACACAGAGTGCAGTCAGATGACCCGGACTTCACCCAGAAGGTGCGTGTCATCAATAGACTAATCAAAGCGGTGCATCACTCCATTAATGTGTCTAAAGAAGATTACCCTCCAACCTTAAACAAAATAAGCCAATATTTAACTACAATAGTCAAACCTGCTTCCCCCAGCTCACAAACGCAGACTCTAATACAGGGGAATGCAAAAAACTGGGCCTTTACTACCATCCTGATTCTCAGAGAACATTATCAGAACAATATTGACATGGAGCTGAACAGACTTTCCCAGTTTTCCACAGAAGATTGGAGAGGACCTTTTGAGATCGCCACATGCTGGGCCAAGAGACACCTGGGCACGCGATTAAAGCAGGAAACCCTGGACCGGTGCCAGAGAATGCTCACCACCAGGTTAAGAGTACCGGCCCCCCCCTCTCCTCCTGCCTCTGTTTCAGAACTCACAGATGAACCAGAGGAGGATTTAAGCTTGGAGCTGTCTCCATCACCTTCACCAGCAGTCCAGCCCCAAACCACAAGACCACAGAGCCCAGCAGGAGCACACAAACGTGCCCCCAAGAAGAGCAAGAGGAAAAGCACAGAGTGGGACTGGTCACCCCTGCTCGAATTCACACAGATGGGAGACACAGGGTGTTCATCCCCTGCATCATCATCATCTCCTCCTCCTCATCATCATTCTCCGATGACTCCTCCACCAACACGAAGGAAGATCATCCCTGCAGCAAAACCATTTTCCATCCCAGAGCTGCAGCCAGCAGATGCTCAGCGTGCATCCCAGGAGCAAAACATAGAAGCTCCTCACCCCACCCCAGCGGGACATGCAGCACTCTCTGCAGCAGCTGTGCAGGTATGCACCCCAACACGACATGCCACCACTCCACGCAAGTTCACAGACTGGCATCTCCACATACACCAGGAGACGGTCATTGTGGGAGATTCTAATGTCGGCAGACTTCCACCATTCAAGGCTGACAACACCCAGGTGGACAGCTTCCCCCTAGCTACATGGCACCACGCTGAGTTCCTGCTAAAGAACGCCACCTGCCATACTCAGCCAAAGACCATCCTTTTGTCCTTTGGCATCCATCAGAGGACACATAAGGACAAAGACATCCCAGTGATTGAGATGTTTCAAACATTTGAAGTGGCAGAAAGATTATTCCCCGAAGCCAACATTATTATTCCCATGATTAGTTACTCACGTCGCCTGCCACCAAAAGAAAAAGCAGTCCTGGATCATCTGAATGAACACATCGGAGAACTGTGTAACCACATTTGCCTTTCAGATGACCCAGTTGAGACAGACCAGGACAATGTGAACTGGACAGCAGATACAGCCATGAAGATGCTGAAATACTGGAGTCCTAGGTTTCTTCCTCTTGGTCCGACAGAGGGAGTGGATGAGTAATCCAATCAGGTCCCTCTCTCGTTCTGTTTTTATCCAGCAGAGGGTGGTAAAGAGCAACCTAGTCTAAAAGTTTAATTTTGAAGTGTCATTTCTTTTGGGCTTTATTATGGTTTTCTGACTTTGATTACAATTATCCCCAATCAGGTAGCTCTAATCCCAATCATTGGATTATATTTTCTAACCCTAATTTGTGATTTCTGATCCCTAACCAGGTGAATAATTGCCCTAACCCTAACCGTGTGTATTTTTTTGCCCTAACCCTAACCGTGTGTGTATTTTTTGCCCTAACCCTAAGCGTCTGTATGTTTTGCCCTAACCCTACTTACCTGCAGCGCTTACCAGACCGACCTCTTCATGAGCGGGATATTCCTGAAACAAAAATAAAACATAATTCAAGGGAGATGAAGGTGGAGCCATGGTGGGGACAGAGAAGGCCAGTGCATCAGGAACTCCATGCTCACAGCATTGGAGTTCTTATTTTTCTTAATCCTAACCAGCCAGAGCCCTCTGCTTCTTCACTAGGTTCTTCCTCTTCTCCTCAGATCCTCCAACTCCATTCAGAAGGACATGCTGTAAAAACGCACCCACTTCAATTTGAAAAAAATGATTGTATATACTGTTTTATGTTCTTATTAAGGTCTGATGGTCAACAGAACTTTTTACTGAGGTGAACTTCACCAATAACTGCAATTCTTTATAAGTTTAAGTCTGTTACCCAGAAAATTGGTCACTAAAATTCATACAAATGTATATTGTACAGGAAATACATTTTAATTAAGATGGTTTGAGAATAATTTGTTTCATTTGTTATATATTTTCATGTTCTACAGTTCAAATAAGCTTAAATTTATTGTTTTATGTGAAATTTTAAAATTACGAGTGCCATTGAATGCAACCCTCCGAGTTTGTAAAATTCCAACACTCCACCGGCCCAGCGAAGGGGACATTCTGCCCGGAGACAAGGAACGATTGGTCACAGAGGACCCCAGGTGCATCATGGTTGTTGATCCGCCCTGAACGTCCATTTTACTCTGAACTCCAGGCGGAGCAGATCAGACTTGGAGCACAGCTGCATTTGACAGGTTTTTCAAACTCTGTATACATTTATTCAAAGCCTTTTGCCTGATGAAGACTGTTCTTTGTTCGAAACGTTGCAACTTCGGCTTGTATATATATATCTTTTTTACTTGAACGCTCCAGTAATAAACCGGAATTCGTCGGTGAAAGCACGCCTCGACCTCCATTTTGTTTTTGAATGAGCATAGCAGCTAAGTCTGAAAGGGTGATTTGAGCCATTATGCCACCGAGGCCTCATGAAAACGACTGGATTCTGGTCCAATCCAGGAGAGGCAGCAGGAGAGGCCGTGTTTTCGAGCGAGACAGGAGCACGTTTTTACGTCATCCAGATGGGAGCCCTCGACGCTCCTATGCTGAGGCCGTCAGAGAGGACCCGCAGCTGAGGGGGCCCAGCTTTTTTGAAGCACAGCACATCCGACACCCCAGCACACCGCCAGCATCTGATCACTGGCGCTTTTACCCTGACGGTGAGGTGAAGCTGCGTGCTCACAGACCCCGACGCAGCACCAGACCTGCAAACCAACATGGTGGCCACTGGATCACAACACGGGGAGATGCAACTGGAGCACCCCCACACAGAGTGCAGTCAGATGACCCGGACTTCACCCAGAAGGTGCGTGTCATCAATAGACTAATCAAAGCGGTGCATCACTCCATTAATGTGTCTAAAGAAGATTACCCTCCAACCTTAAACAAAATAAGCCAATATTTAACTACAATAGTCAAACCTGCTTCCCCCAGCTCACAAACGCAGACTCTAATACAGGGGAATGCAAAAAACTGGGCCTTTACTACCATCCTGATTCTCAGAGAACATTATCAGAACAATATTGACATGGAGCTGAACAGACTTTCCCAGTTTTCCACAGAAGATTGGAGAGGACCTTTTGAGATCGCCACATGCTGGGCCAAGAGACACCTGGGCACGCGATTAAAGCAGGAAACCCTGGACCGGTGCCAGAGAATGCTCACCACCAGGTTAAGAGTACCGGCCCCCCCCTCTCCTCCTGCCTCTGTTTCAGAACTCACAGATGAACCAGAGGAGGATTTAAGCTTGGAGCTGTCTCCATCACCTTCACCAGCAGTCCAGCCCCAAACCACAAGACCACAGAGCCCAGCAGGAGCACACAAACGTGCCCCCAAGAAGAGCAAGAGGAAAAGCACAGAGTGGGACTGGTCACCCCTGCTCGAATTCACACAGATGGGAGACACAGGGTGTTCATCCCCTGCATCATCATCATCTCCTCCTCCTCATCATCATTCTCCGATGACTCCTCCACCAACACGAAGGAAGATCATCCCTGCAGCAAAACCATTTTCCATCCCAGAGCTGCAGCCAGCAGATGCTCAGCGTGCATCCCAGGAGCAAAACATAGAAGCTCCTCACCCCACCCCAGCGGGACATGCAGCACTCTCTGCAGCAGCTGTGCAGGTATGCACCCCAACACGACATGCCACCACTCCACGCAAGTTCACAGACTGGCATCTCCACATACACCAGGAGACGGTCATTGTGGGAGATTCTAATGTCGGCAGACTTCCACCATTCAAGGCTGACAACACCCAGGTGGACAGCTTCCCCCTAGCTACATGGCACCACGCTGAGTTCCTGCTAAAGAACGCCACCTGCCATACTCAGCCAAAGACCATCCTTTTGTCCTTTGGCATCCATCAGAGGACACATAAGGACAAAGACATCCCAGTGATTGAGATGTTTCAAACATTTGAAGTGGCAGAAAGATTATTCCCCGAAGCCAACATTATTATTCCCATGATTAGTTACTCACGTCGCCTGCCACCAAAAGAAAAAGCAGTCCTGGATCATCTGAATGAACACATCGGAGAACTGTGTAACCACATTTGCCTTTCAGATGACCCAGTTGAGACAGACCAGGACAATGTGAACTGGACAGCAGATACAGCCATGAAGATGCTGAAATACTGGAGTCCTAGGTTTCTTCCTCTTGGTCCGACAGAGGGAGTGGATGAGTAATCCAATCAGGTCCCTCTCTCGTTCTGTTTTTATCCAGCAGAGGGTGGTAAAGAGCAACCTAGTCTAAAAGTTTAATTTTGAAGTGTCATTTCTTTTGGGCTTTATTATGGTTTTCTGACTTTGATTACAATTATCCCCAATCAGGTAGCTCTAATCCCAATCATTGGATTATATTTTCTAACCCTAATTTGTGATTTCTGATCCCTAACCAGGTGAATAATTGCCCTAACCCTAACCGTGTGTATTTTTTTGCCCTAACCCTAACCGTGTGTGTATTTTTTGCCCTAACCCTAAGCGTCTGTATGTTTTGCCCTAACCCTACTTACCTGCAGCGCTTACCAGACCGACCTCTTCATGAGCGGGATATTCCTGAAACAAAAATAAAACATAATTCAAGGGAGATGAAGGTGGAGCCATGGTGGGGACAGAGAAGGCCAGTGCATCAGGAACTCCATGCTCACAGCATTGGAGTTCTTATTTTTCTTAATCCTAACCAGCCAGAGCCCTCTGCTTCTTCACTAGGTTCTTCCTCTTCTCCTCAGATCCTCCAACTCCATTCAGAAGGACATGCTGTAAAAACGCACCCACTTCAATTTGAAAAAAATGATTGTATATACTGTTTTATGTTCTTATTAAGGTCTGATGGTCAACAGAACTTTTTACTGAGGTGAACTTCACCAATAACTGCAATTCTTTATAAGTTTAAGTCTGTTACCCAGAAAATTGGTCACTAAAATTCATACAAATGTATATTGTACAGGAAATACATTTTAATTAAGATGGTTTGAGAATAATTTGTTTCATTTGTTATATATTTTCATGTTCTACAGTTCAAATAAGCTTAAATTTATTGTTTTATGTGAAATTTTAAAATTACGAGTGCCATTGAATGCAACCCTCCGAGTTTGTAAAATTCCAACACTCCACCGGCCCAGCGAAGGGGACATTCTGCCCGGAGACAAGGAACGATTGGTCACAGAGGACCCCAGGTGCATCATGGTTGTTGATCCGCCCTGAACGTCCATTTTACTCTGAACTCCAGGCGGAGCAGATCAGACTTGGAGCACAGCTGCATTTGACAGGTTTTTCAAACTCTGTATACATTTATTCAAAGCCTTTTGCCTGATGAAGACTGTTCTTTGTTCGAAACGTTGCAACTTCGGCTTGTATATATATATCTTTTTTACTTGAACGCTCCAGTAATAAACCGGAATTCGTCGGTGAAAGCACGCCTCGACCTCCATTTTGTTTTTGAATGAGCATAGCAGCTAAGTCTGAAAGGGTGATTTGAGCCATTATGCCACCGAGGCCTCATGAAAACGACTGGATTCTGGTCCAATCCAGGAGAGGCAGCAGGAGAGGCCGTGTTTTCGAGCGAGACAGGAGCACGTTTTTACGTCATCCAGATGGGAGCCCTCGACGCTCCTATGCTGAGGCCGTCAGAGAGGACCCGCAGCTGAGGGGGCCCAGCTTTTTTGAAGCACAGCACATCCGACACCCCAGCACACCGCCAGCATCTGATCACTGGCGCTTTTACCCTGACGGTGAGGTGAAGCTGCGTGCTCACAGACCCCGACGCAGCACCAGACCTGCAAACCAACATGGTGGCCACTGGATCACAACACGGGGAGATGCAACTGGAGCACCCCCACACAGAGTGCAGTCAGATGACCCGGACTTCACCCAGAAGGTGCGTGTCATCAATAGACTAATCAAAGCGGTGCATCACTCCATTAATGTGTCTAAAGAAGATTACCCTCCAACCTTAAACAAAATAAGCCAATATTTAACTACAATAGTCAAACCTGCTTCCCCCAGCTCACAAACGCAGACTCTAATACAGGGGAATGCAAAAAACTGGGCCTTTACTACCATCCTGATTCTCAGAGAACATTATCAGAACAATATTGACATGGAGCTGAACAGACTTTCCCAGTTTTCCACAGAAGATTGGAGAGGACCTTTTGAGATCGCCACATGCTGGGCCAAGAGACACCTGGGCACGCGATTAAAGCAGGAAACCCTGGACCGGTGCCAGAGAATGCTCACCACCAGGTTAAGAGTACCGGCCCCCCCCTCTCCTCCTGCCTCTGTTTCAGAACTCACAGATGAACCAGAGGAGGATTTAAGCTTGGAGCTGTCTCCATCACCTTCACCAGCAGTCCAGCCCCAAACCACAAGACCACAGAGCCCAGCAGGAGCACACAAACGTGCCCCCAAGAAGAGCAAGAGGAAAAGCACAGAGTGGGACTGGTCACCCCTGCTCGAATTCACACAGATGGGAGACACAGGGTGTTCATCCCCTGCATCATCATCATCTCCTCCTCCTCATCATCATTCTCCGATGACTCCTCCACCAACACGAAGGAAGATCATCCCTGCAGCAAAACCATTTTCCATCCCAGAGCTGCAGCCAGCAGATGCTCAGCGTGCATCCCAGGAGCAAAACATAGAAGCTCCTCACCCCACCCCAGCGGGACATGCAGCACTCTCTGCAGCAGCTGTGCAGGTATGCACCCCAACACGACATGCCACCACTCCACGCAAGTTCACAGACTGGCATCTCCACATACACCAGGAGACGGTCATTGTGGGAGATTCTAATGTCGGCAGACTTCCACCATTCAAGGCTGACAACACCCAGGTGGACAGCTTCCCCCTAGCTACATGGCACCACGCTGAGTTCCTGCTAAAGAACGCCACCTGCCATACTCAGCCAAAGACCATCCTTTTGTCCTTTGGCATCCATCAGAGGACACATAAGGACAAAGACATCCCAGTGATTGAGATGTTTCAAACATTTGAAGTGGCAGAAAGATTATTCCCCGAAGCCAACATTATTATTCCCATGATTAGTTACTCACGTCGCCTGCCACCAAAAGAAAAAGCAGTCCTGGATCATCTGAATGAACACATCGGAGAACTGTGTAACCACATTTGCCTTTCAGATGACCCAGTTGAGACAGACCAGGACAATGTGAACTGGACAGCAGATACAGCCATGAAGATGCTGAAATACTGGAGTCCTAGGTTTCTTCCTCTTGGTCCGACAGAGGGAGTGGATGAGTAATCCAATCAGGTCCCTCTCTCGTTCTGTTTTTATCCAGCAGAGGGTGGTAAAGAGCAACCTAGTCTAAAAGTTTAATTTTGAAGTGTCATTTCTTTTGGGCTTTATTATGGTTTTCTGACTTTGATTACAATTATCCCCAATCAGGTAGCTCTAATCCCAATCATTGGATTATATTTTCTAACCCTAATTTGTGATTTCTGATCCCTAACCAGGTGAATAATTGCCCTAACCCTAACCGTGTGTATTTTTTTGCCCTAACCCTAACCGTGTGTGTATTTTTTGCCCTAACCCTAAGCGTCTGTATGTTTTGCCCTAACCCTACTTACCTGCAGCGCTTACCAGACCGACCTCTTCATGAGCGGGATATTCCTGAAACAAAAATAAAACATAATTCAAGGGAGATGAAGGTGGAGCCATGGTGGGGACAGAGAAGGCCAGTGCATCAGGAACTCCATGCTCACAGCATTGGAGTTCTTATTTTTCTTAATCCTAACCAGCCAGAGCCCTCTGCTTCTTCACTAGGTTCTTCCTCTTCTCCTCAGATCCTCCAACTCCATTCAGAAGGACATGCTGTAAAAACGCACCCACTTCAATTTGAAAAAAATGATTGTATATACTGTTTTATGTTCTTATTAAGGTCTGATGGTCAACAGAACTTTTTACTGAGGTGAACTTCACCAATAACTGCAATTCTTTATAAGTTTAAGTCTGTTACCCAGAAAATTGGTCACTAAAATTCATACAAATGTATATTGTACAGGAAATACATTTTAATTAAGATGGTTTGAGAATAATTTGTTTCATTTGTTATATATTTTCATGTTCTACAGTTCAAATAAGCTTAAATTTATTGTTTTATGTGAAATTTTAAAATTACGAGTGCCATTGAATGCAACCCTCCGAGTTTGTAAAATTCCAACACTCCACCGGCCCAGCGAAGGGGACATTCTGCCCGGAGACAAGGAACGATTGGTCACAGAGGACCCCAGGTGCATCATGGTTGTTGATCCGCCCTGAACGTCCATTTTACTCTGAACTCCAGGCGGAGCAGATCAGACTTGGAGCACAGCTGCATTTGACAGGTTTTTCAAACTCTGTATACATTTATTCAAAGCCTTTTGCCTGATGAAGACTGTTCTTTGTTCGAAACGTTGCAACTTCGGCTTGTATATATATATCTTTTTTACTTGAACGCTCCAGTAATAAACCGGAATTCGTCGGTGAAAGCACGCCTCGACCTCCATTTTGTTTTTGAATGAGCATAGCAGCTAAGTCTGAAAGGGTGATTTGAGCCATTATGCCACCGAGGCCTCATGAAAACGACTGGATTCTGGTCCAATCCAGGAGAGGCAGCAGGAGAGGCCGTGTTTTCGAGCGAGACAGGAGCACGTTTTTACGTCATCCAGATGGGAGCCCTCGACGCTCCTATGCTGAGGCCGTCAGAGAGGACCCGCAGCTGAGGGGGCCCAGCTTTTTTGAAGCACAGCACATCCGACACCCCAGCACACCGCCAGCATCTGATCACTGGCGCTTTTACCCTGACGGTGAGGTGAAGCTGCGTGCTCACAGACCCCGACGCAGCACCAGACCTGCAAACCAACATGGTGGCCACTGGATCACAACACGGGGAGATGCAACTGGAGCACCCCCACACAGAGTGCAGTCAGATGACCCGGACTTCACCCAGAAGGTGCGTGTCATCAATAGACTAATCAAAGCGGTGCATCACTCCATTAATGTGTCTAAAGAAGATTACCCTCCAACCTTAAACAAAATAAGCCAATATTTAACTACAATAGTCAAACCTGCTTCCCCCAGCTCACAAACGCAGACTCTAATACAGGGGAATGCAAAAAACTGGGCCTTTACTACCATCCTGATTCTCAGAGAACATTATCAGAACAATATTGACATGGAGCTGAACAGACTTTCCCAGTTTTCCACAGAAGATTGGAGAGGACCTTTTGAGATCGCCACATGCTGGGCCAAGAGACACCTGGGCACGCGATTAAAGCAGGAAACCCTGGACCGGTGCCAGAGAATGCTCACCACCAGGTTAAGAGTACCGGCCCCCCCCTCTCCTCCTGCCTCTGTTTCAGAACTCACAGATGAACCAGAGGAGGATTTAAGCTTGGAGCTGTCTCCATCACCTTCACCAGCAGTCCAGCCCCAAACCACAAGACCACAGAGCCCAGCAGGAGCACACAAACGTGCCCCCAAGAAGAGCAAGAGGAAAAGCACAGAGTGGGACTGGTCACCCCTGCTCGAATTCACACAGATGGGAGACACAGGGTGTTCATCCCCTGCATCATCATCATCTCCTCCTCCTCATCATCATTCTCCGATGACTCCTCCACCAACACGAAGGAAGATCATCCCTGCAGCAAAACCATTTTCCATCCCAGAGCTGCAGCCAGCAGATGCTCAGCGTGCATCCCAGGAGCAAAACATAGAAGCTCCTCACCCCACCCCAGCGGGACATGCAGCACTCTCTGCAGCAGCTGTGCAGGTATGCACCCCAACACGACATGCCACCACTCCACGCAAGTTCACAGACTGGCATCTCCACATACACCAGGAGACGGTCATTGTGGGAGATTCTAATGTCGGCAGACTTCCACCATTCAAGGCTGACAACACCCAGGTGGACAGCTTCCCCCTAGCTACATGGCACCACGCTGAGTTCCTGCTAAAGAACGCCACCTGCCATACTCAGCCAAAGACCATCCTTTTGTCCTTTGGCATCCATCAGAGGACACATAAGGACAAAGACATCCCAGTGATTGAGATGTTTCAAACATTTGAAGTGGCAGAAAGATTATTCCCCGAAGCCAACATTATTATTCCCATGATTAGTTACTCACGTCGCCTGCCACCAAAAGAAAAAGCAGTCCTGGATCATCTGAATGAACACATCGGAGAACTGTGTAACCACATTTGCCTTTCAGATGACCCAGTTGAGACAGACCAGGACAATGTGAACTGGACAGCAGATACAGCCATGAAGATGCTGAAATACTGGAGTCCTAGGTTTCTTCCTCTTGGTCCGACAGAGGGAGTGGATGAGTAATCCAATCAGGTCCCTCTCTCGTTCTGTTTTTATCCAGCAGAGGGTGGTAAAGAGCAACCTAGTCTAAAAGTTTAATTTTGAAGTGTCATTTCTTTTGGGCTTTATTATGGTTTTCTGACTTTGATTACAATTATCCCCAATCAGGTAGCTCTAATCCCAATCATTGGATTATATTTTCTAACCCTAATTTGTGATTTCTGATCCCTAACCAGGTGAATAATTGCCCTAACCCTAACCGTGTGTATTTTTTTGCCCTAACCCTAACCGTGTGTGTATTTTTTGCCCTAACCCTAAGCGTCTGTATGTTTTGCCCTAACCCTACTTACCTGCAGCGCTTACCAGACCGACCTCTTCATGAGCGGGATATTCCTGAAACAAAAATAAAACATAATTCAAGGGAGATGAAGGTGGAGCCATGGTGGGGACAGAGAAGGCCAGTGCATCAGGAACTCCATGCTCACAGCATTGGAGTTCTTATTTTTCTTAATCCTAACCAGCCAGAGCCCTCTGCTTCTTCACTAGGTTCTTCCTCTTCTCCTCAGATCCTCCAACTCCATTCAGAAGGACATGCTGTAAAAACGCACCCACTTCAATTTGAAAAAAATGATTGTATATACTGTTTTATGTTCTTATTAAGGTCTGATGGTCAACAGAACTTTTTACTGAGGTGAACTTCACCAATAACTGCAATTCTTTATAAGTTTAAGTCTGTTACCCAGAAAATTGGTCACTAAAATTCATACAAATGTATATTGTACAGGAAATACATTTTAATTAAGATGGTTTGAGAATAATTTGTTTCATTTGTTATATATTTTCATGTTCTACAGTTCAAATAAGCTTAAATTTATTGTTTTATGTGAAATTTTAAAATTACGAGTGCCATTGAATGCAACCCTCCGAGTTTGTAAAATTCCAACACTCCACCGGCCCAGCGAAGGGGACATTCTGCCCGGAGACAAGGAACGATTGGTCACAGAGGACCCCAGGTGCATCATGGTTGTTGATCCGCCCTGAACGTCCATTTTACTCTGAACTCCAGGCGGAGCAGATCAGACTTGGAGCACAGCTGCATTTGACAGGTTTTTCAAACTCTGTATACATTTATTCAAAGCCTTTTGCCTGATGAAGACTGTTCTTTGTTCGAAACGTTGCAACTTCGGCTTGTATATATATATCTTTTTTACTTGAACGCTCCAGTAATAAACCGGAATTCGTCGGTGAAAGCACGCCTCGACCTCCATTTTGTTTTTGAATGAGCATAGCAGCTAAGTCTGAAAGGGTGATTTGAGCCATTATGCCACCGAGGCCTCATGAAAACGACTGGATTCTGGTCCAATCCAGGAGAGGCAGCAGGAGAGGCCGTGTTTTCGAGCGAGACAGGAGCACGTTTTTACGTCATCCAGATGGGAGCCCTCGACGCTCCTATGCTGAGGCCGTCAGAGAGGACCCGCAGCTGAGGGGGCCCAGCTTTTTTGAAGCACAGCACATCCGACACCCCAGCACACCGCCAGCATCTGATCACTGGCGCTTTTACCCTGACGGTGAGGTGAAGCTGCGTGCTCACAGACCCCGACGCAGCACCAGACCTGCAAACCAACATGGTGGCCACTGGATCACAACACGGGGAGATGCAACTGGAGCACCCCCACACAGAGTGCAGTCAGATGACCCGGACTTCACCCAGAAGGTGCGTGTCATCAATAGACTAATCAAAGCGGTGCATCACTCCATTAATGTGTCTAAAGAAGATTACCCTCCAACCTTAAACAAAATAAGCCAATATTTAACTACAATAGTCAAACCTGCTTCCCCCAGCTCACAAACGCAGACTCTAATACAGGGGAATGCAAAAAACTGGGCCTTTACTACCATCCTGATTCTCAGAGAACATTATCAGAACAATATTGACATGGAGCTGAACAGACTTTCCCAGTTTTCCACAGAAGATTGGAGAGGACCTTTTGAGATCGCCACATGCTGGGCCAAGAGACACCTGGGCACGCGATTAAAGCAGGAAACCCTGGACCGGTGCCAGAGAATGCTCACCACCAGGTTAAGAGTACCGGCCCCCCCCTCTCCTCCTGCCTCTGTTTCAGAACTCACAGATGAACCAGAGGAGGATTTAAGCTTGGAGCTGTCTCCATCACCTTCACCAGCAGTCCAGCCCCAAACCACAAGACCACAGAGCCCAGCAGGAGCACACAAACGTGCCCCCAAGAAGAGCAAGAGGAAAAGCACAGAGTGGGACTGGTCACCCCTGCTCGAATTCACACAGATGGGAGACACAGGGTGTTCATCCCCTGCATCATCATCATCTCCTCCTCCTCATCATCATTCTCCGATGACTCCTCCACCAACACGAAGGAAGATCATCCCTGCAGCAAAACCATTTTCCATCCCAGAGCTGCAGCCAGCAGATGCTCAGCGTGCATCCCAGGAGCAAAACATAGAAGCTCCTCACCCCACCCCAGCGGGACATGCAGCACTCTCTGCAGCAGCTGTGCAGGTATGCACCCCAACACGACATGCCACCACTCCACGCAAGTTCACAGACTGGCATCTCCACATACACCAGGAGACGGTCATTGTGGGAGATTCTAATGTCGGCAGACTTCCACCATTCAAGGCTGACAACACCCAGGTGGACAGCTTCCCCCTAGCTACATGGCACCACGCTGAGTTCCTGCTAAAGAACGCCACCTGCCATACTCAGCCAAAGACCATCCTTTTGTCCTTTGGCATCCATCAGAGGACACATAAGGACAAAGACATCCCAGTGATTGAGATGTTTCAAACATTTGAAGTGGCAGAAAGATTATTCCCCGAAGCCAACATTATTATTCCCATGATTAGTTACTCACGTCGCCTGCCACCAAAAGAAAAAGCAGTCCTGGATCATCTGAATGAACACATCGGAGAACTGTGTAACCACATTTGCCTTTCAGATGACCCAGTTGAGACAGACCAGGACAATGTGAACTGGACAGCAGATACAGCCATGAAGATGCTGAAATACTGGAGTCCTAGGTTTCTTCCTCTTGGTCCGACAGAGGGAGTGGATGAGTAATCCAATCAGGTCCCTCTCTCGTTCTGTTTTTATCCAGCAGAGGGTGGTAAAGAGCAACCTAGTCTAAAAGTTTAATTTTGAAGTGTCATTTCTTTTGGGCTTTATTATGGTTTTCTGACTTTGATTACAATTATCCCCAATCAGGTAGCTCTAATCCCAATCATTGGATTATATTTTCTAACCCTAATTTGTGATTTCTGATCCCTAACCAGGTGAATAATTGCCCTAACCCTAACCGTGTGTATTTTTTTGCCCTAACCCTAACCGTGTGTGTATTTTTTGCCCTAACCCTAAGCGTCTGTATGTTTTGCCCTAACCCTACTTACCTGCAGCGCTTACCAGACCGACCTCTTCATGAGCGGGATATTCCTGAAACAAAAATAAAACATAATTCAAGGGAGATGAAGGTGGAGCCATGGTGGGGACAGAGAAGGCCAGTGCATCAGGAACTCCATGCTCACAGCATTGGAGTTCTTATTTTTCTTAATCCTAACCAGCCAGAGCCCTCTGCTTCTTCACTAGGTTCTTCCTCTTCTCCTCAGATCCTCCAACTCCATTCAGAAGGACATGCTGTAAAAACGCACCCACTTCAATTTGAAAAAAATGATTGTATATACTGTTTTATGTTCTTATTAAGGTCTGATGGTCAACAGAACTTTTTACTGAGGTGAACTTCACCAATAACTGCAATTCTTTATAAGTTTAAGTCTGTTACCCAGAAAATTGGTCACTAAAATTCATACAAATGTATATTGTACAGGAAATACATTTTAATTAAGATGGTTTGAGAATAATTTGTTTCATTTGTTATATATTTTCATGTTCTACAGTTCAAATAAGCTTAAATTTATTGTTTTATGTGAAATTTTAAAATTACGAGTGCCATTGAATGCAACCCTCCGAGTTTGTAAAATTCCAACACTCCACCGGCCCAGCGAAGGGGACATTCTGCCCGGAGACAAGGAACGATTGGTCACAGAGGACCCCAGGTGCATCATGGTTGTTGATCCGCCCTGAACGTCCATTTTACTCTGAACTCCAGGCGGAGCAGATCAGACTTGGAGCACAGCTGCATTTGACAGGTTTTTCAAACTCTGTATACATTTATTCAAAGCCTTTTGCCTGATGAAGACTGTTCTTTGTTCGAAACGTTGCAACTTCGGCTTGTATATATATATCTTTTTTACTTGAACGCTCCAGTAATAAACCGGAATTCGTCGGTGAAAGCACGCCTCGACCTCCATTTTGTTTTTGAATGAGCATAGCAGCTAAGTCTGAAAGGGTGATTTGAGCCATTATGCCACCGAGGCCTCATGAAAACGACTGGATTCTGGTCCAATCCAGGAGAGGCAGCAGGAGAGGCCGTGTTTTCGAGCGAGACAGGAGCACGTTTTTACGTCATCCAGATGGGAGCCCTCGACGCTCCTATGCTGAGGCCGTCAGAGAGGACCCGCAGCTGAGGGGGCCCAGCTTTTTTGAAGCACAGCACATCCGACACCCCAGCACACCGCCAGCATCTGATCACTGGCGCTTTTACCCTGACGGTGAGGTGAAGCTGCGTGCTCACAGACCCCGACGCAGCACCAGACCTGCAAACCAACATGGTGGCCACTGGATCACAACACGGGGAGATGCAACTGGAGCACCCCCACACAGAGTGCAGTCAGATGACCCGGACTTCACCCAGAAGGTGCGTGTCATCAATAGACTAATCAAAGCGGTGCATCACTCCATTAATGTGTCTAAAGAAGATTACCCTCCAACCTTAAACAAAATAAGCCAATATTTAACTACAATAGTCAAACCTGCTTCCCCCAGCTCACAAACGCAGACTCTAATACAGGGGAATGCAAAAAACTGGGCCTTTACTACCATCCTGATTCTCAGAGAACATTATCAGAACAATATTGACATGGAGCTGAACAGACTTTCCCAGTTTTCCACAGAAGATTGGAGAGGACCTTTTGAGATCGCCACATGCTGGGCCAAGAGACACCTGGGCACGCGATTAAAGCAGGAAACCCTGGACCGGTGCCAGAGAATGCTCACCACCAGGTTAAGAGTACCGGCCCCCCCCTCTCCTCCTGCCTCTGTTTCAGAACTCACAGATGAACCAGAGGAGGATTTAAGCTTGGAGCTGTCTCCATCACCTTCACCAGCAGTCCAGCCCCAAACCACAAGACCACAGAGCCCAGCAGGAGCACACAAACGTGCCCCCAAGAAGAGCAAGAGGAAAAGCACAGAGTGGGACTGGTCACCCCTGCTCGAATTCACACAGATGGGAGACACAGGGTGTTCATCCCCTGCATCATCATCATCTCCTCCTCCTCATCATCATTCTCCGATGACTCCTCCACCAACACGAAGGAAGATCATCCCTGCAGCAAAACCATTTTCCATCCCAGAGCTGCAGCCAGCAGATGCTCAGCGTGCATCCCAGGAGCAAAACATAGAAGCTCCTCACCCCACCCCAGCGGGACATGCAGCACTCTCTGCAGCAGCTGTGCAGGTATGCACCCCAACACGACATGCCACCACTCCACGCAAGTTCACAGACTGGCATCTCCACATACACCAGGAGACGGTCATTGTGGGAGATTCTAATGTCGGCAGACTTCCACCATTCAAGGCTGACAACACCCAGGTGGACAGCTTCCCCCTAGCTACATGGCACCACGCTGAGTTCCTGCTAAAGAACGCCACCTGCCATACTCAGCCAAAGACCATCCTTTTGTCCTTTGGCATCCATCAGAGGACACATAAGGACAAAGACATCCCAGTGATTGAGATGTTTCAAACATTTGAAGTGGCAGAAAGATTATTCCCCGAAGCCAACATTATTATTCCCATGATTAGTTACTCACGTCGCCTGCCACCAAAAGAAAAAGCAGTCCTGGATCATCTGAATGAACACATCGGAGAACTGTGTAACCACATTTGCCTTTCAGATGACCCAGTTGAGACAGACCAGGACAATGTGAACTGGACAGCAGATACAGCCATGAAGATGCTGAAATACTGGAGTCCTAGGTTTCTTCCTCTTGGTCCGACAGAGGGAGTGGATGAGTAATCCAATCAGGTCCCTCTCTCGTTCTGTTTTTATCCAGCAGAGGGTGGTAAAGAGCAACCTAGTCTAAAAGTTTAATTTTGAAGTGTCATTTCTTTTGGGCTTTATTATGGTTTTCTGACTTTGATTACAATTATCCCCAATCAGGTAGCTCTAATCCCAATCATTGGATTATATTTTCTAACCCTAATTTGTGATTTCTGATCCCTAACCAGGTGAATAATTGCCCTAACCCTAACCGTGTGTATTTTTTTGCCCTAACCCTAACCGTGTGTGTATTTTTTGCCCTAACCCTAAGCGTCTGTATGTTTTGCCCTAACCCTACTTACCTGCAGCGCTTACCAGACCGACCTCTTCATGAGCGGGATATTCCTGAAACAAAAATAAAACATAATTCAAGGGAGATGAAGGTGGAGCCATGGTGGGGACAGAGAAGGCCAGTGCATCAGGAACTCCATGCTCACAGCATTGGAGTTCTTATTTTTCTTAATCCTAACCAGCCAGAGCCCTCTGCTTCTTCACTAGGTTCTTCCTCTTCTCCTCAGATCCTCCAACTCCATTCAGAAGGACATGCTGTAAAAACGCACCCACTTCAATTTGAAAAAAATGATTGTATATACTGTTTTATGTTCTTATTAAGGTCTGATGGTCAACAGAACTTTTTACTGAGGTGAACTTCACCAATAACTGCAATTCTTTATAAGTTTAAGTCTGTTACCCAGAAAATTGGTCACTAAAATTCATACAAATGTATATTGTACAGGAAATACATTTTAATTAAGATGGTTTGAGAATAATTTGTTTCATTTGTTATATATTTTCATGTTCTACAGTTCAAATAAGCTTAAATTTATTGTTTTATGTGAAATTTTAAAATTACGAGTGCCATTGAATGCAACCCTCCGAGTTTGTAAAATTCCAACACTCCACCGGCCCAGCGAAGGGGACATTCTGCCCGGAGACAAGGAACGATTGGTCACAGAGGACCCCAGGTGCATCATGGTTGTTGATCCGCCCTGAACGTCCATTTTACTCTGAACTCCAGGCGGAGCAGATCAGACTTGGAGCACAGCTGCATTTGACAGGTTTTTCAAACTCTGTATACATTTATTCAAAGCCTTTTGCCTGATGAAGACTGTTCTTTGTTCGAAACGTTGCAACTTCGGCTTGTATATATATATCTTTTTTACTTGAACGCTCCAGTAATAAACCGGAATTCGTCGGTGAAAGCACGCCTCGACCTCCATTTTGTTTTTGAATGAGCATAGCAGCTAAGTCTGAAAGGGTGATTTGAGCCATTATGCCACCGAGGCCTCATGAAAACGACTGGATTCTGGTCCAATCCAGGAGAGGCAGCAGGAGAGGCCGTGTTTTCGAGCGAGACAGGAGCACGTTTTTACGTCATCCAGATGGGAGCCCTCGACGCTCCTATGCTGAGGCCGTCAGAGAGGACCCGCAGCTGAGGGGGCCCAGCTTTTTTGAAGCACAGCACATCCGACACCCCAGCACACCGCCAGCATCTGATCACTGGCGCTTTTACCCTGACGGTGAGGTGAAGCTGCGTGCTCACAGACCCCGACGCAGCACCAGACCTGCAAACCAACATGGTGGCCACTGGATCACAACACGGGGAGATGCAACTGGAGCACCCCCACACAGAGTGCAGTCAGATGACCCGGACTTCACCCAGAAGGTGCGTGTCATCAATAGACTAATCAAAGCGGTGCATCACTCCATTAATGTGTCTAAAGAAGATTACCCTCCAACCTTAAACAAAATAAGCCAATATTTAACTACAATAGTCAAACCTGCTTCCCCCAGCTCACAAACGCAGACTCTAATACAGGGGAATGCAAAAAACTGGGCCTTTACTACCATCCTGATTCTCAGAGAACATTATCAGAACAATATTGACATGGAGCTGAACAGACTTTCCCAGTTTTCCACAGAAGATTGGAGAGGACCTTTTGAGATCGCCACATGCTGGGCCAAGAGACACCTGGGCACGCGATTAAAGCAGGAAACCCTGGACCGGTGCCAGAGAATGCTCACCACCAGGTTAAGAGTACCGGCCCCCCCCTCTCCTCCTGCCTCTGTTTCAGAACTCACAGATGAACCAGAGGAGGATTTAAGCTTGGAGCTGTCTCCATCACCTTCACCAGCAGTCCAGCCCCAAACCACAAGACCACAGAGCCCAGCAGGAGCACACAAACGTGCCCCCAAGAAGAGCAAGAGGAAAAGCACAGAGTGGGACTGGTCACCCCTGCTCGAATTCACACAGATGGGAGACACAGGGTGTTCATCCCCTGCATCATCATCATCTCCTCCTCCTCATCATCATTCTCCGATGACTCCTCCACCAACACGAAGGAAGATCATCCCTGCAGCAAAACCATTTTCCATCCCAGAGCTGCAGCCAGCAGATGCTCAGCGTGCATCCCAGGAGCAAAACATAGAAGCTCCTCACCCCACCCCAGCGGGACATGCAGCACTCTCTGCAGCAGCTGTGCAGGTATGCACCCCAACACGACATGCCACCACTCCACGCAAGTTCACAGACTGGCATCTCCACATACACCAGGAGACGGTCATTGTGGGAGATTCTAATGTCGGCAGACTTCCACCATTCAAGGCTGACAACACCCAGGTGGACAGCTTCCCCCTAGCTACATGGCACCACGCTGAGTTCCTGCTAAAGAACGCCACCTGCCATACTCAGCCAAAGACCATCCTTTTGTCCTTTGGCATCCATCAGAGGACACATAAGGACAAAGACATCCCAGTGATTGAGATGTTTCAAACATTTGAAGTGGCAGAAAGATTATTCCCCGAAGCCAACATTATTATTCCCATGATTAGTTACTCACGTCGCCTGCCACCAAAAGAAAAAGCAGTCCTGGATCATCTGAATGAACACATCGGAGAACTGTGTAACCACATTTGCCTTTCAGATGACCCAGTTGAGACAGACCAGGACAATGTGAACTGGACAGCAGATACAGCCATGAAGATGCTGAAATACTGGAGTCCTAGGTTTCTTCCTCTTGGTCCGACAGAGGGAGTGGATGAGTAATCCAATCAGGTCCCTCTCTCGTTCTGTTTTTATCCAGCAGAGGGTGGTAAAGAGCAACCTAGTCTAAAAGTTTAATTTTGAAGTGTCATTTCTTTTGGGCTTTATTATGGTTTTCTGACTTTGATTACAATTATCCCCAATCAGGTAGCTCTAATCCCAATCATTGGATTATATTTTCTAACCCTAATTTGTGATTTCTGATCCCTAACCAGGTGAATAATTGCCCTAACCCTAACCGTGTGTATTTTTTTGCCCTAACCCTAACCGTGTGTGTATTTTTTGCCCTAACCCTAAGCGTCTGTATGTTTTGCCCTAACCCTACTTACCTGCAGCGCTTACCAGACCGACCTCTTCATGAGCGGGATATTCCTGAAACAAAAATAAAACATAATTCAAGGGAGATGAAGGTGGAGCCATGGTGGGGACAGAGAAGGCCAGTGCATCAGGAACTCCATGCTCACAGCATTGGAGTTCTTATTTTTCTTAATCCTAACCAGCCAGAGCCCTCTGCTTCTTCACTAGGTTCTTCCTCTTCTCCTCAGATCCTCCAACTCCATTCAGAAGGACATGCTGTAAAAACGCACCCACTTCAATTTGAAAAAAATGATTGTATATACTGTTTTATGTTCTTATTAAGGTCTGATGGTCAACAGAACTTTTTACTGAGGTGAACTTCACCAATAACTGCAATTCTTTATAAGTTTAAGTCTGTTACCCAGAAAATTGGTCACTAAAATTCATACAAATGTATATTGTACAGGAAATACATTTTAATTAAGATGGTTTGAGAATAATTTGTTTCATTTGTTATATATTTTCATGTTCTACAGTTCAAATAAGCTTAAATTTATTGTTTTATGTGAAATTTTAAAATTACGAGTGCCATTGAATGCAACCCTCCGAGTTTGTAAAATTCCAACACTCCACCGGCCCAGCGAAGGGGACATTCTGCCCGGAGACAAGGAACGATTGGTCACAGAGGACCCCAGGTGCATCATGGTTGTTGATCCGCCCTGAACGTCCATTTTACTCTGAACTCCAGGCGGAGCAGATCAGACTTGGAGCACAGCTGCATTTGACAGGTTTTTCAAACTCTGTATACATTTATTCAAAGCCTTTTGCCTGATGAAGACTGTTCTTTGTTCGAAACGTTGCAACTTCGGCTTGTATATATATATCTTTTTTACTTGAACGCTCCAGTAATAAACCGGAATTCGTCGGTGAAAGCACGCCTCGACCTCCATTTTGTTTTTGAATGAGCATAGCAGCTAAGTCTGAAAGGGTGATTTGAGCCATTATGCCACCGAGGCCTCATGAAAACGACTGGATTCTGGTCCAATCCAGGAGAGGCAGCAGGAGAGGCCGTGTTTTCGAGCGAGACAGGAGCACGTTTTTACGTCATCCAGATGGGAGCCCTCGACGCTCCTATGCTGAGGCCGTCAGAGAGGACCCGCAGCTGAGGGGGCCCAGCTTTTTTGAAGCACAGCACATCCGACACCCCAGCACACCGCCAGCATCTGATCACTGGCGCTTTTACCCTGACGGTGAGGTGAAGCTGCGTGCTCACAGACCCCGACGCAGCACCAGACCTGCAAACCAACATGGTGGCCACTGGATCACAACACGGGGAGATGCAACTGGAGCACCCCCACACAGAGTGCAGTCAGATGACCCGGACTTCACCCAGAAGGTGCGTGTCATCAATAGACTAATCAAAGCGGTGCATCACTCCATTAATGTGTCTAAAGAAGATTACCCTCCAACCTTAAACAAAATAAGCCAATATTTAACTACAATAGTCAAACCTGCTTCCCCCAGCTCACAAACGCAGACTCTAATACAGGGGAATGCAAAAAACTGGGCCTTTACTACCATCCTGATTCTCAGAGAACATTATCAGAACAATATTGACATGGAGCTGAACAGACTTTCCCAGTTTTCCACAGAAGATTGGAGAGGACCTTTTGAGATCGCCACATGCTGGGCCAAGAGACACCTGGGCACGCGATTAAAGCAGGAAACCCTGGACCGGTGCCAGAGAATGCTCACCACCAGGTTAAGAGTACCGGCCCCCCCCTCTCCTCCTGCCTCTGTTTCAGAACTCACAGATGAACCAGAGGAGGATTTAAGCTTGGAGCTGTCTCCATCACCTTCACCAGCAGTCCAGCCCCAAACCACAAGACCACAGAGCCCAGCAGGAGCACACAAACGTGCCCCCAAGAAGAGCAAGAGGAAAAGCACAGAGTGGGACTGGTCACCCCTGCTCGAATTCACACAGATGGGAGACACAGGGTGTTCATCCCCTGCATCATCATCATCTCCTCCTCCTCATCATCATTCTCCGATGACTCCTCCACCAACACGAAGGAAGATCATCCCTGCAGCAAAACCATTTTCCATCCCAGAGCTGCAGCCAGCAGATGCTCAGCGTGCATCCCAGGAGCAAAACATAGAAGCTCCTCACCCCACCCCAGCGGGACATGCAGCACTCTCTGCAGCAGCTGTGCAGGTATGCACCCCAACACGACATGCCACCACTCCACGCAAGTTCACAGACTGGCATCTCCACATACACCAGGAGACGGTCATTGTGGGAGATTCTAATGTCGGCAGACTTCCACCATTCAAGGCTGACAACACCCAGGTGGACAGCTTCCCCCTAGCTACATGGCACCACGCTGAGTTCCTGCTAAAGAACGCCACCTGCCATACTCAGCCAAAGACCATCCTTTTGTCCTTTGGCATCCATCAGAGGACACATAAGGACAAAGACATCCCAGTGATTGAGATGTTTCAAACATTTGAAGTGGCAGAAAGATTATTCCCCGAAGCCAACATTATTATTCCCATGATTAGTTACTCACGTCGCCTGCCACCAAAAGAAAAAGCAGTCCTGGATCATCTGAATGAACACATCGGAGAACTGTGTAACCACATTTGCCTTTCAGATGACCCAGTTGAGACAGACCAGGACAATGTGAACTGGACAGCAGATACAGCCATGAAGATGCTGAAATACTGGAGTCCTAGGTTTCTTCCTCTTGGTCCGACAGAGGGAGTGGATGAGTAATCCAATCAGGTCCCTCTCTCGTTCTGTTTTTATCCAGCAGAGGGTGGTAAAGAGCAACCTAGTCTAAAAGTTTAATTTTGAAGTGTCATTTCTTTTGGGCTTTATTATGGTTTTCTGACTTTGATTACAATTATCCCCAATCAGGTAGCTCTAATCCCAATCATTGGATTATATTTTCTAACCCTAATTTGTGATTTCTGATCCCTAACCAGGTGAATAATTGCCCTAACCCTAACCGTGTGTATTTTTTTGCCCTAACCCTAACCGTGTGTGTATTTTTTGCCCTAACCCTAAGCGTCTGTATGTTTTGCCCTAACCCTACTTACCTGCAGCGCTTACCAGACCGACCTCTTCATGAGCGGGATATTCCTGAAACAAAAATAAAACATAATTCAAGGGAGATGAAGGTGGAGCCATGGTGGGGACAGAGAAGGCCAGTGCATCAGGAACTCCATGCTCACAGCATTGGAGTTCTTATTTTTCTTAATCCTAACCAGCCAGAGCCCTCTGCTTCTTCACTAGGTTCTTCCTCTTCTCCTCAGATCCTCCAACTCCATTCAGAAGGACATGCTGTAAAAACGCACCCACTTCAATTTGAAAAAAATGATTGTATATACTGTTTTATGTTCTTATTAAGGTCTGATGGTCAACAGAACTTTTTACTGAGGTGAACTTCACCAATAACTGCAATTCTTTATAAGTTTAAGTCTGTTACCCAGAAAATTGGTCACTAAAATTCATACAAATGTATATTGTACAGGAAATACATTTTAATTAAGATGGTTTGAGAATAATTTGTTTCATTTGTTATATATTTTCATGTTCTACAGTTCAAATAAGCTTAAATTTATTGTTTTATGTGAAATTTTAAAATTACGAGTGCCATTGAATGCAACCCTCCGAGTTTGTAAAATTCCAACACTCCACCGGCCCAGCGAAGGGGACATTCTGCCCGGAGACAAGGAACGATTGGTCACAGAGGACCCCAGGTGCATCATGGTTGTTGATCCGCCCTGAACGTCCATTTTACTCTGAACTCCAGGCGGAGCAGATCAGACTTGGAGCACAGCTGCATTTGACAGGTTTTTCAAACTCTGTATACATTTATTCAAAGCCTTTTGCCTGATGAAGACTGTTCTTTGTTCGAAACGTTGCAACTTCGGCTTGTATATATATATCTTTTTTACTTGAACGCTCCAGTAATAAACCGGAATTCGTCGGTGAAAGCACGCCTCGACCTCCATTTTGTTTTTGAATGAGCATAGCAGCTAAGTCTGAAAGGGTGATTTGAGCCATTATGCCACCGAGGCCTCATGAAAACGACTGGATTCTGGTCCAATCCAGGAGAGGCAGCAGGAGAGGCCGTGTTTTCGAGCGAGACAGGAGCACGTTTTTACGTCATCCAGATGGGAGCCCTCGACGCTCCTATGCTGAGGCCGTCAGAGAGGACCCGCAGCTGAGGGGGCCCAGCTTTTTTGAAGCACAGCACATCCGACACCCCAGCACACCGCCAGCATCTGATCACTGGCGCTTTTACCCTGACGGTGAGGTGAAGCTGCGTGCTCACAGACCCCGACGCAGCACCAGACCTGCAAACCAACATGGTGGCCACTGGATCACAACACGGGGAGATGCAACTGGAGCACCCCCACACAGAGTGCAGTCAGATGACCCGGACTTCACCCAGAAGGTGCGTGTCATCAATAGACTAATCAAAGCGGTGCATCACTCCATTAATGTGTCTAAAGAAGATTACCCTCCAACCTTAAACAAAATAAGCCAATATTTAACTACAATAGTCAAACCTGCTTCCCCCAGCTCACAAACGCAGACTCTAATACAGGGGAATGCAAAAAACTGGGCCTTTACTACCATCCTGATTCTCAGAGAACATTATCAGAACAATATTGACATGGAGCTGAACAGACTTTCCCAGTTTTCCACAGAAGATTGGAGAGGACCTTTTGAGATCGCCACATGCTGGGCCAAGAGACACCTGGGCACGCGATTAAAGCAGGAAACCCTGGACCGGTGCCAGAGAATGCTCACCACCAGGTTAAGAGTACCGGCCCCCCCCTCTCCTCCTGCCTCTGTTTCAGAACTCACAGATGAACCAGAGGAGGATTTAAGCTTGGAGCTGTCTCCATCACCTTCACCAGCAGTCCAGCCCCAAACCACAAGACCACAGAGCCCAGCAGGAGCACACAAACGTGCCCCCAAGAAGAGCAAGAGGAAAAGCACAGAGTGGGACTGGTCACCCCTGCTCGAATTCACACAGATGGGAGACACAGGGTGTTCATCCCCTGCATCATCATCATCTCCTCCTCCTCATCATCATTCTCCGATGACTCCTCCACCAACACGAAGGAAGATCATCCCTGCAGCAAAACCATTTTCCATCCCAGAGCTGCAGCCAGCAGATGCTCAGCGTGCATCCCAGGAGCAAAACATAGAAGCTCCTCACCCCACCCCAGCGGGACATGCAGCACTCTCTGCAGCAGCTGTGCAGGTATGCACCCCAACACGACATGCCACCACTCCACGCAAGTTCACAGACTGGCATCTCCACATACACCAGGAGACGGTCATTGTGGGAGATTCTAATGTCGGCAGACTTCCACCATTCAAGGCTGACAACACCCAGGTGGACAGCTTCCCCCTAGCTACATGGCACCACGCTGAGTTCCTGCTAAAGAACGCCACCTGCCATACTCAGCCAAAGACCATCCTTTTGTCCTTTGGCATCCATCAGAGGACACATAAGGACAAAGACATCCCAGTGATTGAGATGTTTCAAACATTTGAAGTGGCAGAAAGATTATTCCCCGAAGCCAACATTATTATTCCCATGATTAGTTACTCACGTCGCCTGCCACCAAAAGAAAAAGCAGTCCTGGATCATCTGAATGAACACATCGGAGAACTGTGTAACCACATTTGCCTTTCAGATGACCCAGTTGAGACAGACCAGGACAATGTGAACTGGACAGCAGATACAGCCATGAAGATGCTGAAATACTGGAGTCCTAGGTTTCTTCCTCTTGGTCCGACAGAGGGAGTGGATGAGTAATCCAATCAGGTCCCTCTCTCGTTCTGTTTTTATCCAGCAGAGGGTGGTAAAGAGCAACCTAGTCTAAAAGTTTAATTTTGAAGTGTCATTTCTTTTGGGCTTTATTATGGTTTTCTGACTTTGATTACAATTATCCCCAATCAGGTAGCTCTAATCCCAATCATTGGATTATATTTTCTAACCCTAATTTGTGATTTCTGATCCCTAACCAGGTGAATAATTGCCCTAACCCTAACCGTGTGTATTTTTTTGCCCTAACCCTAACCGTGTGTGTATTTTTTGCCCTAACCCTAAGCGTCTGTATGTTTTGCCCTAACCCTACTTACCTGCAGCGCTTACCAGACCGACCTCTTCATGAGCGGGATATTCCTGAAACAAAAATAAAACATAATTCAAGGGAGATGAAGGTGGAGCCATGGTGGGGACAGAGAAGGCCAGTGCATCAGGAACTCCATGCTCACAGCATTGGAGTTCTTATTTTTCTTAATCCTAACCAGCCAGAGCCCTCTGCTTCTTCACTAGGTTCTTCCTCTTCTCCTCAGATCCTCCAACTCCATTCAGAAGGACATGCTGTAAAAACGCACCCACTTCAATTTGAAAAAAATGATTGTATATACTGTTTTATGTTCTTATTAAGGTCTGATGGTCAACAGAACTTTTTACTGAGGTGAACTTCACCAATAACTGCAATTCTTTATAAGTTTAAGTCTGTTACCCAGAAAATTGGTCACTAAAATTCATACAAATGTATATTGTACAGGAAATACATTTTAATTAAGATGGTTTGAGAATAATTTGTTTCATTTGTTATATATTTTCATGTTCTACAGTTCAAATAAGCTTAAATTTATTGTTTTATGTGAAATTTTAAAATTACGAGTGCCATTGAATGCAACCCTCCGAGTTTGTAAAATTCCAACACTCCACCGGCCCAGCGAAGGGGACATTCTGCCCGGAGACAAGGAACGATTGGTCACAGAGGACCCCAGGTGCATCATGGTTGTTGATCCGCCCTGAACGTCCATTTTACTCTGAACTCCAGGCGGAGCAGATCAGACTTGGAGCACAGCTGCATTTGACAGGTTTTTCAAACTCTGTATACATTTATTCAAAGCCTTTTGCCTGATGAAGACTGTTCTTTGTTCGAAACGTTGCAACTTCGGCTTGTATATATATATCTTTTTTACTTGAACGCTCCAGTAATAAACCGGAATTCGTCGGTGAAAGCACGCCTCGACCTCCATTTTGTTTTTGAATGAGCATAGCAGCTAAGTCTGAAAGGGTGATTTGAGCCATTATGCCACCGAGGCCTCATGAAAACGACTGGATTCTGGTCCAATCCAGGAGAGGCAGCAGGAGAGGCCGTGTTTTCGAGCGAGACAGGAGCACGTTTTTACGTCATCCAGATGGGAGCCCTCGACGCTCCTATGCTGAGGCCGTCAGAGAGGACCCGCAGCTGAGGGGGCCCAGCTTTTTTGAAGCACAGCACATCCGACACCCCAGCACACCGCCAGCATCTGATCACTGGCGCTTTTACCCTGACGGTGAGGTGAAGCTGCGTGCTCACAGACCCCGACGCAGCACCAGACCTGCAAACCAACATGGTGGCCACTGGATCACAACACGGGGAGATGCAACTGGAGCACCCCCACACAGAGTGCAGTCAGATGACCCGGACTTCACCCAGAAGGTGCGTGTCATCAATAGACTAATCAAAGCGGTGCATCACTCCATTAATGTGTCTAAAGAAGATTACCCTCCAACCTTAAACAAAATAAGCCAATATTTAACTACAATAGTCAAACCTGCTTCCCCCAGCTCACAAACGCAGACTCTAATACAGGGGAATGCAAAAAACTGGGCCTTTACTACCATCCTGATTCTCAGAGAACATTATCAGAACAATATTGACATGGAGCTGAACAGACTTTCCCAGTTTTCCACAGAAGATTGGAGAGGACCTTTTGAGATCGCCACATGCTGGGCCAAGAGACACCTGGGCACGCGATTAAAGCAGGAAACCCTGGACCGGTGCCAGAGAATGCTCACCACCAGGTTAAGAGTACCGGCCCCCCCCTCTCCTCCTGCCTCTGTTTCAGAACTCACAGATGAACCAGAGGAGGATTTAAGCTTGGAGCTGTCTCCATCACCTTCACCAGCAGTCCAGCCCCAAACCACAAGACCACAGAGCCCAGCAGGAGCACACAAACGTGCCCCCAAGAAGAGCAAGAGGAAAAGCACAGAGTGGGACTGGTCACCCCTGCTCGAATTCACACAGATGGGAGACACAGGGTGTTCATCCCCTGCATCATCATCATCTCCTCCTCCTCATCATCATTCTCCGATGACTCCTCCACCAACACGAAGGAAGATCATCCCTGCAGCAAAACCATTTTCCATCCCAGAGCTGCAGCCAGCAGATGCTCAGCGTGCATCCCAGGAGCAAAACATAGAAGCTCCTCACCCCACCCCAGCGGGACATGCAGCACTCTCTGCAGCAGCTGTGCAGGTATGCACCCCAACACGACATGCCACCACTCCACGCAAGTTCACAGACTGGCATCTCCACATACACCAGGAGACGGTCATTGTGGGAGATTCTAATGTCGGCAGACTTCCACCATTCAAGGCTGACAACACCCAGGTGGACAGCTTCCCCCTAGCTACATGGCACCACGCTGAGTTCCTGCTAAAGAACGCCACCTGCCATACTCAGCCAAAGACCATCCTTTTGTCCTTTGGCATCCATCAGAGGACACATAAGGACAAAGACATCCCAGTGATTGAGATGTTTCAAACATTTGAAGTGGCAGAAAGATTATTCCCCGAAGCCAACATTATTATTCCCATGATTAGTTACTCACGTCGCCTGCCACCAAAAGAAAAAGCAGTCCTGGATCATCTGAATGAACACATCGGAGAACTGTGTAACCACATTTGCCTTTCAGATGACCCAGTTGAGACAGACCAGGACAATGTGAACTGGACAGCAGATACAGCCATGAAGATGCTGAAATACTGGAGTCCTAGGTTTCTTCCTCTTGGTCCGACAGAGGGAGTGGATGAGTAATCCAATCAGGTCCCTCTCTCGTTCTGTTTTTATCCAGCAGAGGGTGGTAAAGAGCAACCTAGTCTGAAAGTTTAATTTTGAAGTGTCATTTCTTTTGGGCTTTATTATGGTTTTCTGACTTTGATTACAATTATCCCCAATCAGGTAGCTCTAATCCCAATCATTGGATTATATTTTCTAACCCTAATTTGTGATTTCTGATCCCTAACCAGGTGAATAATTGCCCTAACCCTAACCGTGTGTATTTTTTTGCCCTAACCCTAACCGTGTGTGTATTTTTTGCCCTAACCCTAAGCGTCTGTATGTTTTGCCCTAACCCTACTTACCTGCAGCGCTTACCAGACCGACCTCTTCATGAGCGGGATATTCCTGAAACAAAAATAAAACATAATTCAAGGGAGATGAAGGTGGAGCCATGGTGGGGACAGAGAAGGCCAGTGCATCAGGAACTCCATGCTCACAGCATTGGAGTTCTTATTTTTCTTAATCCTAACCAGCCAGAGCCCTCTGCTTCTTCACTAGGTTCTTCCTCTTCTCCTCAGATCCTCCAACTCCATTCAGAAGGACATGCTGTAAAAACGCACCCACTTCAATTTGAAAAAAATGATTGTATATACTGTTTTATGTTCTTATTAAGGTCTGATGGTCAACAGAACTTTTTACTGAGGTGAACTTCACCAATAACTGCAATTCTTTATAAGTTTAAGTCTGTTACCCAGAAAATTGGTCACTAAAATTCATACAAATGTATATTGTACAGGAAATACATTTTAATTAAGATGGTTTGAGAATAATTTGTTTCATTTGTTATATATTTTCATGTTCTACAGTTCAAATAAGCTTAAATTTATTGTTTTATGTGAAATTTTAAAATTACGAGTGCCATTGAATGCAACCCTCCGAGTTTGTAAAATTCCAACACTCCACCGGCCCAGCGAAGGGGACATTCTGCCCGGAGACAAGGAACGATTGGTCACAGAGGACCCCAGGTGCATCATGGTTGTTGATCCGCCCTGAACGTCCATTTTACTCTGAACTCCAGGCGGAGCAGATCAGACTTGGAGCACAGCTGCATTTGACAGGTTTTTCAAACTCTGTATACATTTATTCAAAGCCTTTTGCCTGATGAAGACTGTTCTTTGTTCGAAACGTTGCAACTTCGGCTTGTATATATATATCTTTTTTACTTGAACGCTCCAGTAATAAACCGGAATTCGTCGGTGAAAGCACGCCTCGACCTCCATTTTGTTTTTGAATGAGCATAGCAGCTAAGTCTGAAAGGGTGATTTGAGCCATTATGCCACCGAGGCCTCATGAAAACGACTGGATTCTGGTCCAATCCAGGAGAGGCAGCAGGAGAGGCCGTGTTTTCGAGCGAGACAGGAGCACGTTTTTACGTCATCCAGATGGGAGCCCTCGACGCTCCTATGCTGAGGCCGTCAGAGAGGACCCGCAGCTGAGGGGGCCCAGCTTTTTTGAAGCACAGCACATCCGACACCCCAGCACACCGCCAGCATCTGATCACTGGCGCTTTTACCCTGACGGTGAGGTGAAGCTGCGTGCTCACAGACCCCGACGCAGCACCAGACCTGCAAACCAACATGGTGGCCACTGGATCACAACACGGGGAGATGCAACTGGAGCACCCCCACACAGAGTGCAGTCAGATGACCCGGACTTCACCCAGAAGGTGCGTGTCATCAATAGACTAATCAAAGCGGTGCATCACTCCATTAATGTGTCTAAAGAAGATTACCCTCCAACCTTAAACAAAATAAGCCAATATTTAACTACAATAGTCAAACCTGCTTCCCCCAGCTCACAAACGCAGACTCTAATACAGGGGAATGCAAAAAACTGGGCCTTTACTACCATCCTGATTCTCAGAGAACATTATCAGAACAATATTGACATGGAGCTGAACAGACTTTCCCAGTTTTCCACAGAAGATTGGAGAGGACCTTTTGAGATCGCCACATGCTGGGCCAAGAGACACCTGGGCACGCGATTAAAGCAGGAAACCCTGGACCGGTGCCAGAGAATGCTCACCACCAGGTTAAGAGTACCGGCCCCCCCCTCTCCTCCTGCCTCTGTTTCAGAACTCACAGATGAACCAGAGGAGGATTTAAGCTTGGAGCTGTCTCCATCACCTTCACCAGCAGTCCAGCCCCAAACCACAAGACCACAGAGCCCAGCAGGAGCACACAAACGTGCCCCCAAGAAGAGCAAGAGGAAAAGCACAGAGTGGGACTGGTCACCCCTGCTCGAATTCACACAGATGGGAGACACAGGGTGTTCATCCCCTGCATCATCATCATCTCCTCCTCCTCATCATCATTCTCCGATGACTCCTCCACCAACACGAAGGAAGATCATCCCTGCAGCAAAACCATTTTCCATCCCAGAGCTGCAGCCAGCAGATGCTCAGCGTGCATCCCAGGAGCAAAACATAGAAGCTCCTCACCCCACCCCAGCGGGACATGCAGCACTCTCTGCAGCAGCTGTGCAGGTATGCACCCCAACACGACATGCCACCACTCCACGCAAGTTCACAGACTGGCATCTCCACATACACCAGGAGACGGTCATTGTGGGAGATTCTAATGTCGGCAGACTTCCACCATTCAAGGCTGACAACACCCAGGTGGACAGCTTCCCCCTAGCTACATGGCACCACGCTGAGTTCCTGCTAAAGAACGCCACCTGCCATACTCAGCCAAAGACCATCCTTTTGTCCTTTGGCATCCATCAGAGGACACATAAGGACAAAGACATCCCAGTGATTGAGATGTTTCAAACATTTGAAGTGGCAGAAAGATTATTCCCCGAAGCCAACATTATTATTCCCATGATTAGTTACTCACGTCGCCTGCCACCAAAAGAAAAAGCAGTCCTGGATCATCTGAATGAACACATCGGAGAACTGTGTAACCACATTTGCCTTTCAGATGACCCAGTTGAGACAGACCAGGACAATGTGAACTGGACAGCAGATACAGCCATGAAGATGCTGAAATACTGGAGTCCTAGGTTTCTTCCTCTTGGTCCGACAGAGGGAGTGGATGAGTAATCCAATCAGGTCCCTCTCTCGTTCTGTTTTTATCCAGCAGAGGGTGGTAAAGAGCAACCTAGTCTAAAAGTTTAATTTTGAAGTGTCATTTCTTTTGGGCTTTATTATGGTTTTCTGACTTTGATTACAATTATCCCCAATCAGGTAGCTCTAATCCCAATCATTGGATTATATTTTCTAACCCTAATTTGTGATTTCTGATCCCTAACCAGGTGAATAATTGCCCTAACCCTAACCGTGTGTATTTTTTTGCCCTAACCCTAACCGTGTGTGTATTTTTTGCCCTAACCCTAAGCGTCTGTATGTTTTGCCCTAACCCTACTTACCTGCAGCGCTTACCAGACCGACCTCTTCATGAGCGGGATATTCCTGAAACAAAAATAAAACATAATTCAAGGGAGATGAAGGTGGAGCCATGGTGGGGACAGAGAAGGCCAGTGCATCAGGAACTCCATGCTCACAGCATTGGAGTTCTTATTTTTCTTAATCCTAACCAGCCAGAGCCCTCTGCTTCTTCACTAGGTTCTTCCTCTTCTCCTCAGATCCTCCAACTCCATTCAGAAGGACATGCTGTAAAAACGCACCCACTTCAATTTGAAAAAAATGATTGTATATACTGTTTTATGTTCTTATTAAGGTCTGATGGTCAACAGAACTTTTTACTGAGGTGAACTTCACCAATAACTGCAATTCTTTATAAGTTTAAGTCTGTTACCCAGAAAATTGGTCACTAAAATTCATACAAATGTATATTGTACAGGAAATACATTTTAATTAAGATGGTTTGAGAATAATTTGTTTCATTTGTTATATATTTTCATGTTCTACAGTTCAAATAAGCTTAAATTTATTGTTTTATGTGAAATTTTAAAATTACGAGTGCCATTGAATGCAACCCTCCGAGTTTGTAAAATTCCAACACTCCACCGGCCCAGCGAAGGGGACATTCTGCCCGGAGACAAGGAACGATTGGTCACAGAGGACCCCAGGTGCATCATGGTTGTTGATCCGCCCTGAACGTCCATTTTACTCTGAACTCCAGGCGGAGCAGATCAGACTTGGAGCACAGCTGCATTTGACAGGTTTTTCAAACTCTGTATACATTTATTCAAAGCCTTTTGCCTGATGAAGACTGTTCTTTGTTCGAAACGTTGCAACTTCGGCTTGTATATATATATCTTTTTTACTTGAACGCTCCAGTAATAAACCGGAATTCGTCGGTGAAAGCACGCCTCGACCTCCATTTTGTTTTTGAATGAGCATAGCAGCTAAGTCTGAAAGGGTGATTTGAGCCATTATGCCACCGAGGCCTCATGAAAACGACTGGATTCTGGTCCAATCCAGGAGAGGCAGCAGGAGAGGCCGTGTTTTCGAGCGAGACAGGAGCACGTTTTTACGTCATCCAGATGGGAGCCCTCGACGCTCCTATGCTGAGGCCGTCAGAGAGGACCCGCAGCTGAGGGGGCCCAGCTTTTTTGAAGCACAGCACATCCGACACCCCAGCACACCGCCAGCATCTGATCACTGGCGCTTTTACCCTGACGGTGAGGTGAAGCTGCGTGCTCACAGACCCCGACGCAGCACCAGACCTGCAAACCAACATGGTGGCCACTGGATCACAACACGGGGAGATGCAACTGGAGCACCCCCACACAGAGTGCAGTCAGATGACCCGGACTTCACCCAGAAGGTGCGTGTCATCAATAGACTAATCAAAGCGGTGCATCACTCCATTAATGTGTCTAAAGAAGATTACCCTCCAACCTTAAACAAAATAAGCCAATATTTAACTACAATAGTCAAACCTGCTTCCCCCAGCTCACAAACGCAGACTCTAATACAGGGGAATGCAAAAAACTGGGCCTTTACTACCATCCTGATTCTCAGAGAACATTATCAGAACAATATTGACATGGAGCTGAACAGACTTTCCCAGTTTTCCACAGAAGATTGGAGAGGACCTTTTGAGATCGCCACATGCTGGGCCAAGAGACACCTGGGCACGCGATTAAAGCAGGAAACCCTGGACCGGTGCCAGAGAATGCTCACCACCAGGTTAAGAGTACCGGCCCCCCCCTCTCCTCCTGCCTCTGTTTCAGAACTCACAGATGAACCAGAGGAGGATTTAAGCTTGGAGCTGTCTCCATCACCTTCACCAGCAGTCCAGCCCCAAACCACAAGACCACAGAGCCCAGCAGGAGCACACAAACGTGCCCCCAAGAAGAGCAAGAGGAAAAGCACAGAGTGGGACTGGTCACCCCTGCTCGAATTCACACAGATGGGAGACACAGGGTGTTCATCCCCTGCATCATCATCATCTCCTCCTCCTCATCATCATTCTCCGATGACTCCTCCACCAACACGAAGGAAGATCATCCCTGCAGCAAAACCATTTTCCATCCCAGAGCTGCAGCCAGCAGATGCTCAGCGTGCATCCCAGGAGCAAAACATAGAAGCTCCTCACCCCACCCCAGCGGGACATGCAGCACTCTCTGCAGCAGCTGTGCAGGTATGCACCCCAACACGACATGCCACCACTCCACGCAAGTTCACAGACTGGCATCTCCACATACACCAGGAGACGGTCATTGTGGGAGATTCTAATGTCGGCAGACTTCCACCATTCAAGGCTGACAACACCCAGGTGGACAGCTTCCCCCTAGCTACATGGCACCACGCTGAGTTCCTGCTAAAGAACGCCACCTGCCATACTCAGCCAAAGACCATCCTTTTGTCCTTTGGCATCCATCAGAGGACACATAAGGACAAAGACATCCCAGTGATTGAGATGTTTCAAACATTTGAAGTGGCAGAAAGATTATTCCCCGAAGCCAACATTATTATTCCCATGATTAGTTACTCACGTCGCCTGCCACCAAAAGAAAAAGCAGTCCTGGATCATCTGAATGAACACATCGGAGAACTGTGTAACCACATTTGCCTTTCAGATGACCCAGTTGAGACAGACCAGGACAATGTGAACTGGACAGCAGATACAGCCATGAAGATGCTGAAATACTGGAGTCCTAGGTTTCTTCCTCTTGGTCCGACAGAGGGAGTGGATGAGTAATCCAATCAGGTCCCTCTCTCGTTCTGTTTTTATCCAGCAGAGGGTGGTAAAGAGCAACCTAGTCTAAAAGTTTAATTTTGAAGTGTCATTTCTTTTGGGCTTTATTATGGTTTTCTGACTTTGATTACAATTATCCCCAATCAGGTAGCTCTAATCCCAATCATTGGATTATATTTTCTAACCCTAATTTGTGATTTCTGATCCCTAACCAGGTGAATAATTGCCCTAACCCTAACCGTGTGTATTTTTTTGCCCTAACCCTAACCGTGTGTGTATTTTTTGCCCTAACCCTAAGCGTCTGTATGTTTTGCCCTAACCCTACTTACCTGCAGCGCTTACCAGACCGACCTCTTCATGAGCGGGATATTCCTGAAACAAAAATAAAACATAATTCAAGGGAGATGAAGGTGGAGCCATGGTGGGGACAGAGAAGGCCAGTGCATCAGGAACTCCATGCTCACAGCATTGGAGTTCTTATTTTTCTTAATCCTAACCAGCCAGAGCCCTCTGCTTCTTCACTAGGTTCTTCCTCTTCTCCTCAGATCCTCCAACTCCATTCAGAAGGACATGCTGTAAAAACGCACCCACTTCAATTTGAAAAAAATGATTGTATATACTGTTTTATGTTCTTATTAAGGTCTGATGGTCAACAGAACTTTTTACTGAGGTGAACTTCACCAATAACTGCAATTCTTTATAAGTTTAAGTCTGTTACCCAGAAAATTGGTCACTAAAATTCATACAAATGTATATTGTACAGGAAATACATTTTAATTAAGATGGTTTGAGAATAATTTGTTTCATTTGTTATATATTTTCATGTTCTACAGTTCAAATAAGCTTAAATTTATTGTTTTATGTGAAATTTTAAAATTACGAGTGCCATTGAATGCAACCCTCCGAGTTTGTAAAATTCCAACACTCCACCGGCCCAGCGAAGGGGACATTCTGCCCGGAGACAAGGAACGATTGGTCACAGAGGACCCCAGGTGCATCATGGTTGTTGATCCGCCCTGAACGTCCATTTTACTCTGAACTCCAGGCGGAGCAGATCAGACTTGGAGCACAGCTGCATTTGACAGGTTTTTCAAACTCTGTATACATTTATTCAAAGCCTTTTGCCTGATGAAGACTGTTCTTTGTTCGAAACGTTGCAACTTCGGCTTGTATATATATATCTTTTTTACTTGAACGCTCCAGTAATAAACCGGAATTCGTCGGTGAAAGCACGCCTCGACCTCCATTTTGTTTTTGAATGAGCATAGCAGCTAAGTCTGAAAGGGTGATTTGAGCCATTATGCCACCGAGGCCTCATGAAAACGACTGGATTCTGGTCCAATCCAGGAGAGGCAGCAGGAGAGGCCGTGTTTTCGAGCGAGACAGGAGCACGTTTTTACGTCATCCAGATGGGAGCCCTCGACGCTCCTATGCTGAGGCCGTCAGAGAGGACCCGCAGCTGAGGGGGCCCAGCTTTTTTGAAGCACAGCACATCCGACACCCCAGCACACCGCCAGCATCTGATCACTGGCGCTTTTACCCTGACGGTGAGGTGAAGCTGCGTGCTCACAGACCCCGACGCAGCACCAGACCTGCAAACCAACATGGTGGCCACTGGATCACAACACGGGGAGATGCAACTGGAGCACCCCCACACAGAGTGCAGTCAGATGACCCGGACTTCACCCAGAAGGTGCGTGTCATCAATAGACTAATCAAAGCGGTGCATCACTCCATTAATGTGTCTAAAGAAGATTACCCTCCAACCTTAAACAAAATAAGCCAATATTTAACTACAATAGTCAAACCTGCTTCCCCCAGCTCACAAACGCAGACTCTAATACAGGGGAATGCAAAAAACTGGGCCTTTACTACCATCCTGATTCTCAGAGAACATTATCAGAACAATATTGACATGGAGCTGAACAGACTTTCCCAGTTTTCCACAGAAGATTGGAGAGGACCTTTTGAGATCGCCACATGCTGGGCCAAGAGACACCTGGGCACGCGATTAAAGCAGGAAACCCTGGACCGGTGCCAGAGAATGCTCACCACCAGGTTAAGAGTACCGGCCCCCCCCTCTCCTCCTGCCTCTGTTTCAGAACTCACAGATGAACCAGAGGAGGATTTAAGCTTGGAGCTGTCTCCATCACCTTCACCAGCAGTCCAGCCCCAAACCACAAGACCACAGAGCCCAGCAGGAGCACACAAACGTGCCCCCAAGAAGAGCAAGAGGAAAAGCACAGAGTGGGACTGGTCACCCCTGCTCGAATTCACACAGATGGGAGACACAGGGTGTTCATCCCCTGCATCATCATCATCTCCTCCTCCTCATCATCATTCTCCGATGACTCCTCCACCAACACGAAGGAAGATCATCCCTGCAGCAAAACCATTTTCCATCCCAGAGCTGCAGCCAGCAGATGCTCAGCGTGCATCCCAGGAGCAAAACATAGAAGCTCCTCACCCCACCCCAGCGGGACATGCAGCACTCTCTGCAGCAGCTGTGCAGGTATGCACCCCAACACGACATGCCACCACTCCACGCAAGTTCACAGACTGGCATCTCCACATACACCAGGAGACGGTCATTGTGGGAGATTCTAATGTCGGCAGACTTCCACCATTCAAGGCTGACAACACCCAGGTGGACAGCTTCCCCCTAGCTACATGGCACCACGCTGAGTTCCTGCTAAAGAACGCCACCTGCCATACTCAGCCAAAGACCATCCTTTTGTCCTTTGGCATCCATCAGAGGACACATAAGGACAAAGACATCCCAGTGATTGAGATGTTTCAAACATTTGAAGTGGCAGAAAGATTATTCCCCGAAGCCAACATTATTATTCCCATGATTAGTTACTCACGTCGCCTGCCACCAAAAGAAAAAGCAGTCCTGGATCATCTGAATGAACACATCGGAGAACTGTGTAACCACATTTGCCTTTCAGATGACCCAGTTGAGACAGACCAGGACAATGTGAACTGGACAGCAGATACAGCCATGAAGATGCTGAAATACTGGAGTCCTAGGTTTCTTCCTCTTGGTCCGACAGAGGGAGTGGATGAGTAATCCAATCAGGTCCCTCTCTCGTTCTGTTTTTATCCAGCAGAGGGTGGTAAAGAGCAACCTAGTCTAAAAGTTTAATTTTGAAGTGTCATTTCTTTTGGGCTTTATTATGGTTTTCTGACTTTGATTACAATTATCCCCAATCAGGTAGCTCTAATCCCAATCATTGGATTATATTTTCTAACCCTAATTTGTGATTTCTGATCCCTAACCAGGTGAATAATTGCCCTAACCCTAACCGTGTGTATTTTTTTGCCCTAACCCTAACCGTGTGTGTATTTTTTGCCCTAACCCTAAGCGTCTGTATGTTTTGCCCTAACCCTACTTACCTGCAGCGCTTACCAGACCGACCTCTTCATGAGCGGGATATTCCTGAAACAAAAATAAAACATAATTCAAGGGAGATGAAGGTGGAGCCATGGTGGGGACAGAGAAGGCCAGTGCATCAGGAACTCCATGCTCACAGCATTGGAGTTCTTATTTTTCTTAATCCTAACCAGCCAGAGCCCTCTGCTTCTTCACTAGGTTCTTCCTCTTCTCCTCAGATCCTCCAACTCCATTCAGAAGGACATGCTGTAAAAACGCACCCACTTCAATTTGAAAAAAATGATTGTATATACTGTTTTATGTTCTTATTAAGGTCTGATGGTCAACAGAACTTTTTACTGAGGTGAACTTCACCAATAACTGCAATTCTTTATAAGTTTAAGTCTGTTACCCAGAAAATTGGTCACTAAAATTCATACAAATGTATATTGTACAGGAAATACATTTTAATTAAGATGGTTTGAGAATAATTTGTTTCATTTGTTATATATTTTCATGTTCTACAGTTCAAATAAGCTTAAATTTATTGTTTTATGTGAAATTTTAAAATTACGAGTGCCATTGAATGCAACCCTCCGAGTTTGTAAAATTCCAACACTCCACCGGCCCAGCGAAGGGGACATTCTGCCCGGAGACAAGGAACGATTGGTCACAGAGGACCCCAGGTGCATCATGGTTGTTGATCCGCCCTGAACGTCCATTTTACTCTGAACTCCAGGCGGAGCAGATCAGACTTGGAGCACAGCTGCATTTGACAGGTTTTTCAAACTCTGTATACATTTATTCAAAGCCTTTTGCCTGATGAAGACTGTTCTTTGTTCGAAACGTTGCAACTTCGGCTTGTATATATATATCTTTTTTACTTGAACGCTCCAGTAATAAACCGGAATTCGTCGGTGAAAGCACGCCTCGACCTCCATTTTGTTTTTGAATGAGCATAGCAGCTAAGTCTGAAAGGGTGATTTGAGCCATTATGCCACCGAGGCCTCATGAAAACGACTGGATTCTGGTCCAATCCAGGAGAGGCAGCAGGAGAGGCCGTGTTTTCGAGCGAGACAGGAGCACGTTTTTACGTCATCCAGATGGGAGCCCTCGACGCTCCTATGCTGAGGCCGTCAGAGAGGACCCGCAGCTGAGGGGGCCCAGCTTTTTTGAAGCACAGCACATCCGACACCCCAGCACACCGCCAGCATCTGATCACTGGCGCTTTTACCCTGACGGTGAGGTGAAGCTGCGTGCTCACAGACCCCGACGCAGCACCAGACCTGCAAACCAACATGGTGGCCACTGGATCACAACACGGGGAGATGCAACTGGAGCACCCCCACACAGAGTGCAGTCAGATGACCCGGACTTCACCCAGAAGGTGCGTGTCATCAATAGACTAATCAAAGCGGTGCATCACTCCATTAATGTGTCTAAAGAAGATTACCCTCCAACCTTAAACAAAATAAGCCAATATTTAACTACAATAGTCAAACCTGCTTCCCCCAGCTCACAAACGCAGACTCTAATACAGGGGAATGCAAAAAACTGGGCCTTTACTACCATCCTGATTCTCAGAGAACATTATCAGAACAATATTGACATGGAGCTGAACAGACTTTCCCAGTTTTCCACAGAAGATTGGAGAGGACCTTTTGAGATCGCCACATGCTGGGCCAAGAGACACCTGGGCACGCGATTAAAGCAGGAAACCCTGGACCGGTGCCAGAGAATGCTCACCACCAGGTTAAGAGTACCGGCCCCCCCCTCTCCTCCTGCCTCTGTTTCAGAACTCACAGATGAACCAGAGGAGGATTTAAGCTTGGAGCTGTCTCCATCACCTTCACCAGCAGTCCAGCCCCAAACCACAAGACCACAGAGCCCAGCAGGAGCACACAAACGTGCCCCCAAGAAGAGCAAGAGGAAAAGCACAGAGTGGGACTGGTCACCCCTGCTCGAATTCACACAGATGGGAGACACAGGGTGTTCATCCCCTGCATCATCATCATCTCCTCCTCCTCATCATCATTCTCCGATGACTCCTCCACCAACACGAAGGAAGATCATCCCTGCAGCAAAACCATTTTCCATCCCAGAGCTGCAGCCAGCAGATGCTCAGCGTGCATCCCAGGAGCAAAACATAGAAGCTCCTCACCCCACCCCAGCGGGACATGCAGCACTCTCTGCAGCAGCTGTGCAGGTATGCACCCCAACACGACATGCCACCACTCCACGCAAGTTCACAGACTGGCATCTCCACATACACCAGGAGACGGTCATTGTGGGAGATTCTAATGTCGGCAGACTTCCACCATTCAAGGCTGACAACACCCAGGTGGACAGCTTCCCCCTAGCTACATGGCACCACGCTGAGTTCCTGCTAAAGAACGCCACCTGCCATACTCAGCCAAAGACCATCCTTTTGTCCTTTGGCATCCATCAGAGGACACATAAGGACAAAGACATCCCAGTGATTGAGATGTTTCAAACATTTGAAGTGGCAGAAAGATTATTCCCCGAAGCCAACATTATTATTCCCATGATTAGTTACTCACGTCGCCTGCCACCAAAAGAAAAAGCAGTCCTGGATCATCTGAATGAACACATCGGAGAACTGTGTAACCACATTTGCCTTTCAGATGACCCAGTTGAGACAGACCAGGACAATGTGAACTGGACAGCAGATACAGCCATGAAGATGCTGAAATACTGGAGTCCTAGGTTTCTTCCTCTTGGTCCGACAGAGGGAGTGGATGAGTAATCCAATCAGGTCCCTCTCTCGTTCTGTTTTTATCCAGCAGAGGGTGGTAAAGAGCAACCTAGTCTGAAAGTTTAATTTTGAAGTGTCATTTCTTTTGGGCTTTATTATGGTTTTCTGACTTTGATTACAATTATCCCCAATCAGGTAGCTCTAATCCCAATCATTGGATTATATTTTCTAACCCTAATTTGTGATTTCTGATCCCTAACCAGGTGAATAATTGCCCTAACCCTAACCGTGTGTATTTTTTTGCCCTAACCCTAACCGTGTGTGTATTTTTTGCCCTAACCCTAAGCGTCTGTATGTTTTGCCCTAACCCTACTTACCTGCAGCGCTTACCAGACCGACCTCTTCATGAGCGGGATATTCCTGAAACAAAAATAAAACATAATTCAAGGGAGATGAAGGTGGAGCCATGGTGGGGACAGAGAAGGCCAGTGCATCAGGAACTCCATGCTCACAGCATTGGAGTTCTTATTTTTCTTAATCCTAACCAGCCAGAGCCCTCTGCTTCTTCACTAGGTTCTTCCTCTTCTCCTCAGATCCTCCAACTCCATTCAGAAGGACATGCTGTAAAAACGCACCCACTTCAATTTGAAAAAAATGATTGTATATACTGTTTTATGTTCTTATTAAGGTCTGATGGTCAACAGAACTTTTTACTGAGGTGAACTTCACCAATAACTGCAATTCTTTATAAGTTTAAGTCTGTTACCCAGAAAATTGGTCACTAAAATTCATACAAATGTATATTGTACAGGAAATACATTTTAATTAAGATGGTTTGAGAATAATTTGTTTCATTTGTTATATATTTTCATGTTCTACAGTTCAAATAAGCTTAAATTTATTGTTTTATGTGAAATTTTAAAATTACGAGTGCCATTGAATGCAACCCTCCGAGTTTGTAAAATTCCAACACTCCACCGGCCCAGCGAAGGGGACATTCTGCCCGGAGACAAGGAACGATTGGTCACAGAGGACCCCAGGTGCATCATGGTTGTTGATCCGCCCTGAACGTCCATTTTACTCTGAACTCCAGGCGGAGCAGATCAGACTTGGAGCACAGCTGCATTTGACAGGTTTTTCAAACTCTGTATACATTTATTCAAAGCCTTTTGCCTGATGAAGACTGTTCTTTGTTCGAAACGTTGCAACTTCGGCTTGTATATATATATCTTTTTTACTTGAACGCTCCAGTAATAAACCGGAATTCGTCGGTGAAAGCACGCCTCGACCTCCATTTTGTTTTTGAATGAGCATAGCAGCTAAGTCTGAAAGGGTGATTTGAGCCATTATGCCACCGAGGCCTCATGAAAACGACTGGATTCTGGTCCAATCCAGGAGAGGCAGCAGGAGAGGCCGTGTTTTCGAGCGAGACAGGAGCACGTTTTTACGTCATCCAGATGGGAGCCCTCGACGCTCCTATGCTGAGGCCGTCAGAGAGGACCCGCAGCTGAGGGGGCCCAGCTTTTTTGAAGCACAGCACATCCGACACCCCAGCACACCGCCAGCATCTGATCACTGGCGCTTTTACCCTGACGGTGAGGTGAAGCTGCGTGCTCACAGACCCCGACGCAGCACCAGACCTGCAAACCAACATGGTGGCCACTGGATCACAACACGGGGAGATGCAACTGGAGCACCCCCACACAGAGTGCAGTCAGATGACCCGGACTTCACCCAGAAGGTGCGTGTCATCAATAGACTAATCAAAGCGGTGCATCACTCCATTAATGTGTCTAAAGAAGATTACCCTCCAACCTTAAACAAAATAAGCCAATATTTAACTACAATAGTCAAACCTGCTTCCCCCAGCTCACAAACGCAGACTCTAATACAGGGGAATGCAAAAAACTGGGCCTTTACTACCATCCTGATTCTCAGAGAACATTATCAGAACAATATTGACATGGAGCTGAACAGACTTTCCCAGTTTTCCACAGAAGATTGGAGAGGACCTTTTGAGATCGCCACATGCTGGGCCAAGAGACACCTGGGCACGCGATTAAAGCAGGAAACCCTGGACCGGTGCCAGAGAATGCTCACCACCAGGTTAAGAGTACCGGCCCCCCCCTCTCCTCCTGCCTCTGTTTCAGAACTCACAGATGAACCAGAGGAGGATTTAAGCTTGGAGCTGTCTCCATCACCTTCACCAGCAGTCCAGCCCCAAACCACAAGACCACAGAGCCCAGCAGGAGCACACAAACGTGCCCCCAAGAAGAGCAAGAGGAAAAGCACAGAGTGGGACTGGTCACCCCTGCTCGAATTCACACAGATGGGAGACACAGGGTGTTCATCCCCTGCATCATCATCATCTCCTCCTCCTCATCATCATTCTCCGATGACTCCTCCACCAACACGAAGGAAGATCATCCCTGCAGCAAAACCATTTTCCATCCCAGAGCTGCAGCCAGCAGATGCTCAGCGTGCATCCCAGGAGCAAAACATAGAAGCTCCTCACCCCACCCCAGCGGGACATGCAGCACTCTCTGCAGCAGCTGTGCAGGTATGCACCCCAACACGACATGCCACCACTCCACGCAAGTTCACAGACTGGCATCTCCACATACACCAGGAGACGGTCATTGTGGGAGATTCTAATGTCGGCAGACTTCCACCATTCAAGGCTGACAACACCCAGGTGGACAGCTTCCCCCTAGCTACATGGCACCACGCTGAGTTCCTGCTAAAGAACGCCACCTGCCATACTCAGCCAAAGACCATCCTTTTGTCCTTTGGCATCCATCAGAGGACACATAAGGACAAAGACATCCCAGTGATTGAGATGTTTCAAACATTTGAAGTGGCAGAAAGATTATTCCCCGAAGCCAACATTATTATTCCCATGATTAGTTACTCACGTCGCCTGCCACCAAAAGAAAAAGCAGTCCTGGATCATCTGAATGAACACATCGGAGAACTGTGTAACCACATTTGCCTTTCAGATGACCCAGTTGAGACAGACCAGGACAATGTGAACTGGACAGCAGATACAGCCATGAAGATGCTGAAATACTGGAGTCCTAGGTTTCTTCCTCTTGGTCCGACAGAGGGAGTGGATGAGTAATCCAATCAGGTCCCTCTCTCGTTCTGTTTTTATCCAGCAGAGGGTGGTAAAGAGCAACCTAGTCTAAAAGTTTAATTTTGAAGTGTCATTTCTTTTGGGCTTTATTATGGTTTTCTGACTTTGATTACAATTATCCCCAATCAGGTAGCTCTAATCCCAATCATTGGATTATATTTTCTAACCCTAATTTGTGATTTCTGATCCCTAACCAGGTGAATAATTGCCCTAACCCTAACCGTGTGTATTTTTTTGCCCTAACCCTAACCGTGTGTGTATTTTTTGCCCTAACCCTAAGCGTCTGTATGTTTTGCCCTAACCCTACTTACCTGCAGCGCTTACCAGACCGACCTCTTCATGAGCGGGATATTCCTGAAACAAAAATAAAACATAATTCAAGGGAGATGAAGGTGGAGCCATGGTGGGGACAGAGAAGGCCAGTGCATCAGGAACTCCATGCTCACAGCATTGGAGTTCTTATTTTTCTTAATCCTAACCAGCCAGAGCCCTCTGCTTCTTCACTAGGTTCTTCCTCTTCTCCTCAGATCCTCCAACTCCATTCAGAAGGACATGCTGTAAAAACGCACCCACTTCAATTTGAAAAAAATGATTGTATATACTGTTTTATGTTCTTATTAAGGTCTGATGGTCAACAGAACTTTTTACTGAGGTGAACTTCACCAATAACTGCAATTCTTTATAAGTTTAAGTCTGTTACCCAGAAAATTGGTCACTAAAATTCATACAAATGTATATTGTACAGGAAATACATTTTAATTAAGATGGTTTGAGAATAATTTGTTTCATTTGTTATATATTTTCATGTTCTACAGTTCAAATAAGCTTAAATTTATTGTTTTATGTGAAATTTTAAAATTACGAGTGCCATTGAATGCAACCCTCCGAGTTTGTAAAATTCCAACACTCCACCGGCCCAGCGAAGGGGACATTCTGCCCGGAGACAAGGAACGATTGGTCACAGAGGACCCCAGGTGCATCATGGTTGTTGATCCGCCCTGAACGTCCATTTTACTCTGAACTCCAGGCGGAGCAGATCAGACTTGGAGCACAGCTGCATTTGACAGGTTTTTCAAACTCTGTATACATTTATTCAAAGCCTTTTGCCTGATGAAGACTGTTCTTTGTTCGAAACGTTGCAACTTCGGCTTGTATATATATATCTTTTTTACTTGAACGCTCCAGTAATAAACCGGAATTCGTCGGTGAAAGCACGCCTCGACCTCCATTTTGTTTTTGAATGAGCATAGCAGCTAAGTCTGAAAGGGTGATTTGAGCCATTATGCCACCGAGGCCTCATGAAAACGACTGGATTCTGGTCCAATCCAGGAGAGGCAGCAGGAGAGGCCGTGTTTTCGAGCGAGACAGGAGCACGTTTTTACGTCATCCAGATGGGAGCCCTCGACGCTCCTATGCTGAGGCCGTCAGAGAGGACCCGCAGCTGAGGGGGCCCAGCTTTTTTGAAGCACAGCACATCCGACACCCCAGCACACCGCCAGCATCTGATCACTGGCGCTTTTACCCTGACGGTGAGGTGAAGCTGCGTGCTCACAGACCCCGACGCAGCACCAGACCTGCAAACCAACATGGTGGCCACTGGATCACAACACGGGGAGATGCAACTGGAGCACCCCCACACAGAGTGCAGTCAGATGACCCGGACTTCACCCAGAAGGTGCGTGTCATCAATAGACTAATCAAAGCGGTGCATCACTCCATTAATGTGTCTAAAGAAGATTACCCTCCAACCTTAAACAAAATAAGCCAATATTTAACTACAATAGTCAAACCTGCTTCCCCCAGCTCACAAACGCAGACTCTAATACAGGGGAATGCAAAAAACTGGGCCTTTACTACCATCCTGATTCTCAGAGAACATTATCAGAACAATATTGACATGGAGCTGAACAGACTTTCCCAGTTTTCCACAGAAGATTGGAGAGGACCTTTTGAGATCGCCACATGCTGGGCCAAGAGACACCTGGGCACGCGATTAAAGCAGGAAACCCTGGACCGGTGCCAGAGAATGCTCACCACCAGGTTAAGAGTACCGGCCCCCCCCTCTCCTCCTGCCTCTGTTTCAGAACTCACAGATGAACCAGAGGAGGATTTAAGCTTGGAGCTGTCTCCATCACCTTCACCAGCAGTCCAGCCCCAAACCACAAGACCACAGAGCCCAGCAGGAGCACACAAACGTGCCCCCAAGAAGAGCAAGAGGAAAAGCACAGAGTGGGACTGGTCACCCCTGCTCGAATTCACACAGATGGGAGACACAGGGTGTTCATCCCCTGCATCATCATCATCTCCTCCTCCTCATCATCATTCTCCGATGACTCCTCCACCAACACGAAGGAAGATCATCCCTGCAGCAAAACCATTTTCCATCCCAGAGCTGCAGCCAGCAGATGCTCAGCGTGCATCCCAGGAGCAAAACATAGAAGCTCCTCACCCCACCCCAGCGGGACATGCAGCACTCTCTGCAGCAGCTGTGCAGGTATGCACCCCAACACGACATGCCACCACTCCACGCAAGTTCACAGACTGGCATCTCCACATACACCAGGAGACGGTCATTGTGGGAGATTCTAATGTCGGCAGACTTCCACCATTCAAGGCTGACAACACCCAGGTGGACAGCTTCCCCCTAGCTACATGGCACCACGCTGAGTTCCTGCTAAAGAACGCCACCTGCCATACTCAGCCAAAGACCATCCTTTTGTCCTTTGGCATCCATCAGAGGACACATAAGGACAAAGACATCCCAGTGATTGAGATGTTTCAAACATTTGAAGTGGCAGAAAGATTATTCCCCGAAGCCAACATTATTATTCCCATGATTAGTTACTCACGTCGCCTGCCACCAAAAGAAAAAGCAGTCCTGGATCATCTGAATGAACACATCGGAGAACTGTGTAACCACATTTGCCTTTCAGATGACCCAGTTGAGACAGACCAGGACAATGTGAACTGGACAGCAGATACAGCCATGAAGATGCTGAAATACTGGAGTCCTAGGTTTCTTCCTCTTGGTCCGACAGAGGGAGTGGATGAGTAATCCAATCAGGTCCCTCTCTCGTTCTGTTTTTATCCAGCAGAGGGTGGTAAAGAGCAACCTAGTCTAAAAGTTTAATTTTGAAGTGTCATTTCTTTTGGGCTTTATTATGGTTTTCTGACTTTGATTACAATTATCCCCAATCAGGTAGCTCTAATCCCAATCATTGGATTATATTTTCTAACCCTAATTTGTGATTTCTGATCCCTAACCAGGTGAATAATTGCCCTAACCCTAACCGTGTGTATTTTTTTGCCCTAACCCTAACCGTGTGTGTATTTTTTGCCCTAACCCTAAGCGTCTGTATGTTTTGCCCTAACCCTACTTACCTGCAGCGCTTACCAGACCGACCTCTTCATGAGCGGGATATTCCTGAAACAAAAATAAAACATAATTCAAGGGAGATGAAGGTGGAGCCATGGTGGGGACAGAGAAGGCCAGTGCATCAGGAACTCCATGCTCACAGCATTGGAGTTCTTATTTTTCTTAATCCTAACCAGCCAGAGCCCTCTGCTTCTTCACTAGGTTCTTCCTCTTCTCCTCAGATCCTCCAACTCCATTCAGAAGGACATGCTGTAAAAACGCACCCACTTCAATTTGAAAAAAATGATTGTATATACTGTTTTATGTTCTTATTAAGGTCTGATGGTCAACAGAACTTTTTACTGAGGTGAACTTCACCAATAACTGCAATTCTTTATAAGTTTAAGTCTGTTACCCAGAAAATTGGTCACTAAAATTCATACAAATGTATATTGTACAGGAAATACATTTTAATTAAGATGGTTTGAGAATAATTTGTTTCATTTGTTATATATTTTCATGTTCTACAGTTCAAATAAGCTTAAATTTATTGTTTTATGTGAAATTTTAAAATTACGAGTGCCATTGAATGCAACCCTCCGAGTTTGTAAAATTCCAACACTCCACCGGCCCAGCGAAGGGGACATTCTGCCCGGAGACAAGGAACGATTGGTCACAGAGGACCCCAGGTGCATCATGGTTGTTGATCCGCCCTGAACGTCCATTTTACTCTGAACTCCAGGCGGAGCAGATCAGACTTGGAGCACAGCTGCATTTGACAGGTTTTTCAAACTCTGTATACATTTATTCAAAGCCTTTTGCCTGATGAAGACTGTTCTTTGTTCGAAACGTTGCAACTTCGGCTTGTATATATATATCTTTTTTACTTGAACGCTCCAGTAATAAACCGGAATTCGTCGGTGAAAGCACGCCTCGACCTCCATTTTGTTTTTGAATGAGCATAGCAGCTAAGTCTGAAAGGGTGATTTGAGCCATTATGCCACCGAGGCCTCATGAAAACGACTGGATTCTGGTCCAATCCAGGAGAGGCAGCAGGAGAGGCCGTGTTTTCGAGCGAGACAGGAGCACGTTTTTACGTCATCCAGATGGGAGCCCTCGACGCTCCTATGCTGAGGCCGTCAGAGAGGACCCGCAGCTGAGGGGGCCCAGCTTTTTTGAAGCACAGCACATCCGACACCCCAGCACACCGCCAGCATCTGATCACTGGCGCTTTTACCCTGACGGTGAGGTGAAGCTGCGTGCTCACAGACCCCGACGCAGCACCAGACCTGCAAACCAACATGGTGGCCACTGGATCACAACACGGGGAGATGCAACTGGAGCACCCCCACACAGAGTGCAGTCAGATGACCCGGACTTCACCCAGAAGGTGCGTGTCATCAATAGACTAATCAAAGCGGTGCATCACTCCATTAATGTGTCTAAAGAAGATTACCCTCCAACCTTAAACAAAATAAGCCAATATTTAACTACAATAGTCAAACCTGCTTCCCCCAGCTCACAAACGCAGACTCTAATACAGGGGAATGCAAAAAACTGGGCCTTTACTACCATCCTGATTCTCAGAGAACATTATCAGAACAATATTGACATGGAGCTGAACAGACTTTCCCAGTTTTCCACAGAAGATTGGAGAGGACCTTTTGAGATCGCCACATGCTGGGCCAAGAGACACCTGGGCACGCGATTAAAGCAGGAAACCCTGGACCGGTGCCAGAGAATGCTCACCACCAGGTTAAGAGTACCGGCCCCCCCCTCTCCTCCTGCCTCTGTTTCAGAACTCACAGATGAACCAGAGGAGGATTTAAGCTTGGAGCTGTCTCCATCACCTTCACCAGCAGTCCAGCCCCAAACCACAAGACCACAGAGCCCAGCAGGAGCACACAAACGTGCCCCCAAGAAGAGCAAGAGGAAAAGCACAGAGTGGGACTGGTCACCCCTGCTCGAATTCACACAGATGGGAGACACAGGGTGTTCATCCCCTGCATCATCATCATCTCCTCCTCCTCATCATCATTCTCCGATGACTCCTCCACCAACACGAAGGAAGATCATCCCTGCAGCAAAACCATTTTCCATCCCAGAGCTGCAGCCAGCAGATGCTCAGCGTGCATCCCAGGAGCAAAACATAGAAGCTCCTCACCCCACCCCAGCGGGACATGCAGCACTCTCTGCAGCAGCTGTGCAGGTATGCACCCCAACACGACATGCCACCACTCCACGCAAGTTCACAGACTGGCATCTCCACATACACCAGGAGACGGTCATTGTGGGAGATTCTAATGTCGGCAGACTTCCACCATTCAAGGCTGACAACACCCAGGTGGACAGCTTCCCCCTAGCTACATGGCACCACGCTGAGTTCCTGCTAAAGAACGCCACCTGCCATACTCAGCCAAAGACCATCCTTTTGTCCTTTGGCATCCATCAGAGGACACATAAGGACAAAGACATCCCAGTGATTGAGATGTTTCAAACATTTGAAGTGGCAGAAAGATTATTCCCCGAAGCCAACATTATTATTCCCATGATTAGTTACTCACGTCGCCTGCCACCAAAAGAAAAAGCAGTCCTGGATCATCTGAATGAACACATCGGAGAACTGTGTAACCACATTTGCCTTTCAGATGACCCAGTTGAGACAGACCAGGACAATGTGAACTGGACAGCAGATACAGCCATGAAGATGCTGAAATACTGGAGTCCTAGGTTTCTTCCTCTTGGTCCGACAGAGGGAGTGGATGAGTAATCCAATCAGGTCCCTCTCTCGTTCTGTTTTTATCCAGCAGAGGGTGGTAAAGAGCAACCTAGTCTAAAAGTTTAATTTTGAAGTGTCATTTCTTTTGGGCTTTATTATGGTTTTCTGACTTTGATTACAATTATCCCCAATCAGGTAGCTCTAATCCCAATCATTGGATTATATTTTCTAACCCTAATTTGTGATTTCTGATCCCTAACCAGGTGAATAATTGCCCTAACCCTAACCGTGTGTATTTTTTTGCCCTAACCCTAACCGTGTGTGTATTTTTTGCCCTAACCCTAAGCGTCTGTATGTTTTGCCCTAACCCTACTTACCTGCAGCGCTTACCAGACCGACCTCTTCATGAGCGGGATATTCCTGAAACAAAAATAAAACATAATTCAAGGGAGATGAAGGTGGAGCCATGGTGGGGACAGAGAAGGCCAGTGCATCAGGAACTCCATGCTCACAGCATTGGAGTTCTTATTTTTCTTAATCCTAACCAGCCAGAGCCCTCTGCTTCTTCACTAGGTTCTTCCTCTTCTCCTCAGATCCTCCAACTCCATTCAGAAGGACATGCTGTAAAAACGCACCCACTTCAATTTGAAAAAAATGATTGTATATACTGTTTTATGTTCTTATTAAGGTCTGATGGTCAACAGAACTTTTTACTGAGGTGAACTTCACCAATAACTGCAATTCTTTATAAGTTTAAGTCTGTTACCCAGAAAATTGGTCACTAAAATTCATACAAATGTATATTGTACAGGAAATACATTTTAATTAAGATGGTTTGAGAATAATTTGTTTCATTTGTTATATATTTTCATGTTCTACAGTTCAAATAAGCTTAAATTTATTGTTTTATGTGAAATTTTAAAATTACGAGTGCCATTGAATGCAACCCTCCGAGTTTGTAAAATTCCAACACTCCACCGGCCCAGCGAAGGGGACATTCTGCCCGGAGACAAGGAACGATTGGTCACAGAGGACCCCAGGTGCATCATGGTTGTTGATCCGCCCTGAACGTCCATTTTACTCTGAACTCCAGGCGGAGCAGATCAGACTTGGAGCACAGCTGCATTTGACAGGTTTTTCAAACTCTGTATACATTTATTCAAAGCCTTTTGCCTGATGAAGACTGTTCTTTGTTCGAAACGTTGCAACTTCGGCTTGTATATATATATCTTTTTTACTTGAACGCTCCAGTAATAAACCGGAATTCGTCGGTGAAAGCACGCCTCGACCTCCATTTTGTTTTTGAATGAGCATAGCAGCTAAGTCTGAAAGGGTGATTTGAGCCATTATGCCACCGAGGCCTCATGAAAACGACTGGATTCTGGTCCAATCCAGGAGAGGCAGCAGGAGAGGCCGTGTTTTCGAGCGAGACAGGAGCACGTTTTTACGTCATCCAGATGGGAGCCCTCGACGCTCCTATGCTGAGGCCGTCAGAGAGGACCCGCAGCTGAGGGGGCCCAGCTTTTTTGAAGCACAGCACATCCGACACCCCAGCACACCGCCAGCATCTGATCACTGGCGCTTTTACCCTGACGGTGAGGTGAAGCTGCGTGCTCACAGACCCCGACGCAGCACCAGACCTGCAAACCAACATGGTGGCCACTGGATCACAACACGGGGAGATGCAACTGGAGCACCCCCACACAGAGTGCAGTCAGATGACCCGGACTTCACCCAGAAGGTGCGTGTCATCAATAGACTAATCAAAGCGGTGCATCACTCCATTAATGTGTCTAAAGAAGATTACCCTCCAACCTTAAACAAAATAAGCCAATATTTAACTACAATAGTCAAACCTGCTTCCCCCAGCTCACAAACGCAGACTCTAATACAGGGGAATGCAAAAAACTGGGCCTTTACTACCATCCTGATTCTCAGAGAACATTATCAGAACAATATTGACATGGAGCTGAACAGACTTTCCCAGTTTTCCACAGAAGATTGGAGAGGACCTTTTGAGATCGCCACATGCTGGGCCAAGAGACACCTGGGCACGCGATTAAAGCAGGAAACCCTGGACCGGTGCCAGAGAATGCTCACCACCAGGTTAAGAGTACCGGCCCCCCCCTCTCCTCCTGCCTCTGTTTCAGAACTCACAGATGAACCAGAGGAGGATTTAAGCTTGGAGCTGTCTCCATCACCTTCACCAGCAGTCCAGCCCCAAACCACAAGACCACAGAGCCCAGCAGGAGCACACAAACGTGCCCCCAAGAAGAGCAAGAGGAAAAGCACAGAGTGGGACTGGTCACCCCTGCTCGAATTCACACAGATGGGAGACACAGGGTGTTCATCCCCTGCATCATCATCATCTCCTCCTCCTCATCATCATTCTCCGATGACTCCTCCACCAACACGAAGGAAGATCATCCCTGCAGCAAAACCATTTTCCATCCCAGAGCTGCAGCCAGCAGATGCTCAGCGTGCATCCCAGGAGCAAAACATAGAAGCTCCTCACCCCACCCCAGCGGGACATGCAGCACTCTCTGCAGCAGCTGTGCAGGTATGCACCCCAACACGACATGCCACCACTCCACGCAAGTTCACAGACTGGCATCTCCACATACACCAGGAGACGGTCATTGTGGGAGATTCTAATGTCGGCAGACTTCCACCATTCAAGGCTGACAACACCCAGGTGGACAGCTTCCCCCTAGCTACATGGCACCACGCTGAGTTCCTGCTAAAGAACGCCACCTGCCATACTCAGCCAAAGACCATCCTTTTGTCCTTTGGCATCCATCAGAGGACACATAAGGACAAAGACATCCCAGTGATTGAGATGTTTCAAACATTTGAAGTGGCAGAAAGATTATTCCCCGAAGCCAACATTATTATTCCCATGATTAGTTACTCACGTCGCCTGCCACCAAAAGAAAAAGCAGTCCTGGATCATCTGAATGAACACATCGGAGAACTGTGTAACCACATTTGCCTTTCAGATGACCCAGTTGAGACAGACCAGGACAATGTGAACTGGACAGCAGATACAGCCATGAAGATGCTGAAATACTGGAGTCCTAGGTTTCTTCCTCTTGGTCCGACAGAGGGAGTGGATGAGTAATCCAATCAGGTCCCTCTCTCGTTCTGTTTTTATCCAGCAGAGGGTGGTAAAGAGCAACCTAGTCTAAAAGTTTAATTTTGAAGTGTCATTTCTTTTGGGCTTTATTATGGTTTTCTGACTTTGATTACAATTATCCCCAATCAGGTAGCTCTAATCCCAATCATTGGATTATATTTTCTAACCCTAATTTGTGATTTCTGATCCCTAACCAGGTGAATAATTGCCCTAACCCTAACCGTGTGTATTTTTTTGCCCTAACCCTAACCGTGTGTGTATTTTTTGCCCTAACCCTAAGCGTCTGTATGTTTTGCCCTAACCCTACTTACCTGCAGCGCTTACCAGACCGACCTCTTCATGAGCGGGATATTCCTGAAACAAAAATAAAACATAATTCAAGGGAGATGAAGGTGGAGCCATGGTGGGGACAGAGAAGGCCAGTGCATCAGGAACTCCATGCTCACAGCATTGGAGTTCTTATTTTTCTTAATCCTAACCAGCCAGAGCCCTCTGCTTCTTCACTAGGTTCTTCCTCTTCTCCTCAGATCCTCCAACTCCATTCAGAAGGACATGCTGTAAAAACGCACCCACTTCAATTTGAAAAAAATGATTGTATATACTGTTTTATGTTCTTATTAAGGTCTGATGGTCAACAGAACTTTTTACTGAGGTGAACTTCACCAATAACTGCAATTCTTTATAAGTTTAAGTCTGTTACCCAGAAAATTGGTCACTAAAATTCATACAAATGTATATTGTACAGGAAATACATTTTAATTAAGATGGTTTGAGAATAATTTGTTTCATTTGTTATATATTTTCATGTTCTACAGTTCAAATAAGCTTAAATTTATTGTTTTATGTGAAATTTTAAAATTACGAGTGCCATTGAATGCAACCCTCCGAGTTTGTAAAATTCCAACACTCCACCGGCCCAGCGAAGGGGACATTCTGCCCGGAGACAAGGAACGATTGGTCACAGAGGACCCCAGGTGCATCATGGTTGTTGATCCGCCCTGAACGTCCATTTTACTCTGAACTCCAGGCGGAGCAGATCAGACTTGGAGCACAGCTGCATTTGACAGGTTTTTCAAACTCTGTATACATTTATTCAAAGCCTTTTGCCTGATGAAGACTGTTCTTTGTTCGAAACGTTGCAACTTCGGCTTGTATATATATATCTTTTTTACTTGAACGCTCCAGTAATAAACCGGAATTCGTCGGTGAAAGCACGCCTCGACCTCCATTTTGTTTTTGAATGAGCATAGCAGCTAAGTCTGAAAGGGTGATTTGAGCCATTATGCCACCGAGGCCTCATGAAAACGACTGGATTCTGGTCCAATCCAGGAGAGGCAGCAGGAGAGGCCGTGTTTTCGAGCGAGACAGGAGCACGTTTTTACGTCATCCAGATGGGAGCCCTCGACGCTCCTATGCTGAGGCCGTCAGAGAGGACCCGCAGCTGAGGGGGCCCAGCTTTTTTGAAGCACAGCACATCCGACACCCCAGCACACCGCCAGCATCTGATCACTGGCGCTTTTACCCTGACGGTGAGGTGAAGCTGCGTGCTCACAGACCCCGACGCAGCACCAGACCTGCAAACCAACATGGTGGCCACTGGATCACAACACGGGGAGATGCAACTGGAGCACCCCCACACAGAGTGCAGTCAGATGACCCGGACTTCACCCAGAAGGTGCGTGTCATCAATAGACTAATCAAAGCGGTGCATCACTCCATTAATGTGTCTAAAGAAGATTACCCTCCAACCTTAAACAAAATAAGCCAATATTTAACTACAATAGTCAAACCTGCTTCCCCCAGCTCACAAACGCAGACTCTAATACAGGGGAATGCAAAAAACTGGGCCTTTACTACCATCCTGATTCTCAGAGAACATTATCAGAACAATATTGACATGGAGCTGAACAGACTTTCCCAGTTTTCCACAGAAGATTGGAGAGGACCTTTTGAGATCGCCACATGCTGGGCCAAGAGACACCTGGGCACGCGATTAAAGCAGGAAACCCTGGACCGGTGCCAGAGAATGCTCACCACCAGGTTAAGAGTACCGGCCCCCCCCTCTCCTCCTGCCTCTGTTTCAGAACTCACAGATGAACCAGAGGAGGATTTAAGCTTGGAGCTGTCTCCATCACCTTCACCAGCAGTCCAGCCCCAAACCACAAGACCACAGAGCCCAGCAGGAGCACACAAACGTGCCCCCAAGAAGAGCAAGAGGAAAAGCACAGAGTGGGACTGGTCACCCCTGCTCGAATTCACACAGATGGGAGACACAGGGTGTTCATCCCCTGCATCATCATCATCTCCTCCTCCTCATCATCATTCTCCGATGACTCCTCCACCAACACGAAGGAAGATCATCCCTGCAGCAAAACCATTTTCCATCCCAGAGCTGCAGCCAGCAGATGCTCAGCGTGCATCCCAGGAGCAAAACATAGAAGCTCCTCACCCCACCCCAGCGGGACATGCAGCACTCTCTGCAGCAGCTGTGCAGGTATGCACCCCAACACGACATGCCACCACTCCACGCAAGTTCACAGACTGGCATCTCCACATACACCAGGAGACGGTCATTGTGGGAGATTCTAATGTCGGCAGACTTCCACCATTCAAGGCTGACAACACCCAGGTGGACAGCTTCCCCCTAGCTACATGGCACCACGCTGAGTTCCTGCTAAAGAACGCCACCTGCCATACTCAGCCAAAGACCATCCTTTTGTCCTTTGGCATCCATCAGAGGACACATAAGGACAAAGACATCCCAGTGATTGAGATGTTTCAAACATTTGAAGTGGCAGAAAGATTATTCCCCGAAGCCAACATTATTATTCCCATGATTAGTTACTCACGTCGCCTGCCACCAAAAGAAAAAGCAGTCCTGGATCATCTGAATGAACACATCGGAGAACTGTGTAACCACATTTGCCTTTCAGATGACCCAGTTGAGACAGACCAGGACAATGTGAACTGGACAGCAGATACAGCCATGAAGATGCTGAAATACTGGAGTCCTAGGTTTCTTCCTCTTGGTCCGACAGAGGGAGTGGATGAGTAATCCAATCAGGTCCCTCTCTCGTTCTGTTTTTATCCAGCAGAGGGTGGTAAAGAGCAACCTAGTCTAAAAGTTTAATTTTGAAGTGTCATTTCTTTTGGGCTTTATTATGGTTTTCTGACTTTGATTACAATTATCCCCAATCAGGTAGCTCTAATCCCAATCATTGGATTATATTTTCTAACCCTAATTTGTGATTTCTGATCCCTAACCAGGTGAATAATTGCCCTAACCCTAACCGTGTGTATTTTTTTGCCCTAACCCTAACCGTGTGTGTATTTTTTGCCCTAACCCTAAGCGTCTGTATGTTTTGCCCTAACCCTACTTACCTGCAGCGCTTACCAGACCGACCTCTTCATGAGCGGGATATTCCTGAAACAAAAATAAAACATAATTCAAGGGAGATGAAGGTGGAGCCATGGTGGGGACAGAGAAGGCCAGTGCATCAGGAACTCCATGCTCACAGCATTGGAGTTCTTATTTTTCTTAATCCTAACCAGCCAGAGCCCTCTGCTTCTTCACTAGGTTCTTCCTCTTCTCCTCAGATCCTCCAACTCCATTCAGAAGGACATGCTGTAAAAACGCACCCACTTCAATTTGAAAAAAATGATTGTATATACTGTTTTATGTTCTTATTAAGGTCTGATGGTCAACAGAACTTTTTACTGAGGTGAACTTCACCAATAACTGCAATTCTTTATAAGTTTAAGTCTGTTACCCAGAAAATTGGTCACTAAAATTCATACAAATGTATATTGTACAGGAAATACATTTTAATTAAGATGGTTTGAGAATAATTTGTTTCATTTGTTATATATTTTCATGTTCTACAGTTCAAATAAGCTTAAATTTATTGTTTTATGTGAAATTTTAAAATTACGAGTGCCATTGAATGCAACCCTCCGAGTTTGTAAAATTCCAACACTCCACCGGCCCAGCGAAGGGGACATTCTGCCCGGAGACAAGGAACGATTGGTCACAGAGGACCCCAGGTGCATCATGGTTGTTGATCCGCCCTGAACGTCCATTTTACTCTGAACTCCAGGCGGAGCAGATCAGACTTGGAGCACAGCTGCATTTGACAGGTTTTTCAAACTCTGTATACATTTATTCAAAGCCTTTTGCCTGATGAAGACTGTTCTTTGTTCGAAACGTTGCAACTTCGGCTTGTATATATATATCTTTTTTACTTGAACGCTCCAGTAATAAACCGGAATTCGTCGGTGAAAGCACGCCTCGACCTCCATTTTGTTTTTGAATGAGCATAGCAGCTAAGTCTGAAAGGGTGATTTGAGCCATTATGCCACCGAGGCCTCATGAAAACGACTGGATTCTGGTCCAATCCAGGAGAGGCAGCAGGAGAGGCCGTGTTTTCGAGCGAGACAGGAGCACGTTTTTACGTCATCCAGATGGGAGCCCTCGACGCTCCTATGCTGAGGCCGTCAGAGAGGACCCGCAGCTGAGGGGGCCCAGCTTTTTTGAAGCACAGCACATCCGACACCCCAGCACACCGCCAGCATCTGATCACTGGCGCTTTTACCCTGACGGTGAGGTGAAGCTGCGTGCTCACAGACCCCGACGCAGCACCAGACCTGCAAACCAACATGGTGGCCACTGGATCACAACACGGGGAGATGCAACTGGAGCACCCCCACACAGAGTGCAGTCAGATGACCCGGACTTCACCCAGAAGGTGCGTGTCATCAATAGACTAATCAAAGCGGTGCATCACTCCATTAATGTGTCTAAAGAAGATTACCCTCCAACCTTAAACAAAATAAGCCAATATTTAACTACAATAGTCAAACCTGCTTCCCCCAGCTCACAAACGCAGACTCTAATACAGGGGAATGCAAAAAACTGGGCCTTTACTACCATCCTGATTCTCAGAGAACATTATCAGAACAATATTGACATGGAGCTGAACAGACTTTCCCAGTTTTCCACAGAAGATTGGAGAGGACCTTTTGAGATCGCCACATGCTGGGCCAAGAGACACCTGGGCACGCGATTAAAGCAGGAAACCCTGGACCGGTGCCAGAGAATGCTCACCACCAGGTTAAGAGTACCGGCCCCCCCCTCTCCTCCTGCCTCTGTTTCAGAACTCACAGATGAACCAGAGGAGGATTTAAGCTTGGAGCTGTCTCCATCACCTTCACCAGCAGTCCAGCCCCAAACCACAAGACCACAGAGCCCAGCAGGAGCACACAAACGTGCCCCCAAGAAGAGCAAGAGGAAAAGCACAGAGTGGGACTGGTCACCCCTGCTCGAATTCACACAGATGGGAGACACAGGGTGTTCATCCCCTGCATCATCATCATCTCCTCCTCCTCATCATCATTCTCCGATGACTCCTCCACCAACACGAAGGAAGATCATCCCTGCAGCAAAACCATTTTCCATCCCAGAGCTGCAGCCAGCAGATGCTCAGCGTGCATCCCAGGAGCAAAACATAGAAGCTCCTCACCCCACCCCAGCGGGACATGCAGCACTCTCTGCAGCAGCTGTGCAGGTATGCACCCCAACACGACATGCCACCACTCCACGCAAGTTCACAGACTGGCATCTCCACATACACCAGGAGACGGTCATTGTGGGAGATTCTAATGTCGGCAGACTTCCACCATTCAAGGCTGACAACACCCAGGTGGACAGCTTCCCCCTAGCTACATGGCACCACGCTGAGTTCCTGCTAAAGAACGCCACCTGCCATACTCAGCCAAAGACCATCCTTTTGTCCTTTGGCATCCATCAGAGGACACATAAGGACAAAGACATCCCAGTGATTGAGATGTTTCAAACATTTGAAGTGGCAGAAAGATTATTCCCCGAAGCCAACATTATTATTCCCATGATTAGTTACTCACGTCGCCTGCCACCAAAAGAAAAAGCAGTCCTGGATCATCTGAATGAACACATCGGAGAACTGTGTAACCACATTTGCCTTTCAGATGACCCAGTTGAGACAGACCAGGACAATGTGAACTGGACAGCAGATACAGCCATGAAGATGCTGAAATACTGGAGTCCTAGGTTTCTTCCTCTTGGTCCGACAGAGGGAGTGGATGAGTAATCCAATCAGGTCCCTCTCTCGTTCTGTTTTTATCCAGCAGAGGGTGGTAAAGAGCAACCTAGTCTAAAAGTTTAATTTTGAAGTGTCATTTCTTTTGGGCTTTATTATGGTTTTCTGACTTTGATTACAATTATCCCCAATCAGGTAGCTCTAATCCCAATCATTGGATTATATTTTCTAACCCTAATTTGTGATTTCTGATCCCTAACCAGGTGAATAATTGCCCTAACCCTAACCGTGTGTATTTTTTTGCCCTAACCCTAACCGTGTGTGTATTTTTTGCCCTAACCCTAAGCGTCTGTATGTTTTGCCCTAACCCTACTTACCTGCAGCGCTTACCAGACCGACCTCTTCATGAGCGGGATATTCCTGAAACAAAAATAAAACATAATTCAAGGGAGATGAAGGTGGAGCCATGGTGGGGACAGAGAAGGCCAGTGCATCAGGAACTCCATGCTCACAGCATTGGAGTTCTTATTTTTCTTAATCCTAACCAGCCAGAGCCCTCTGCTTCTTCACTAGGTTCTTCCTCTTCTCCTCAGATCCTCCAACTCCATTCAGAAGGACATGCTGTAAAAACGCACCCACTTCAATTTGAAAAAAATGATTGTATATACTGTTTTATGTTCTTATTAAGGTCTGATGGTCAACAGAACTTTTTACTGAGGTGAACTTCACCAATAACTGCAATTCTTTATAAGTTTAAGTCTGTTACCCAGAAAATTGGTCACTAAAATTCATACAAATGTATATTGTACAGGAAATACATTTTAATTAAGATGGTTTGAGAATAATTTGTTTCATTTGTTATATATTTTCATGTTCTACAGTTCAAATAAGCTTAAATTTATTGTTTTATGTGAAATTTTAAAATTACGAGTGCCATTGAATGCAACCCTCCGAGTTTGTAAAATTCCAACACTCCACCGGCCCAGCGAAGGGGACATTCTGCCCGGAGACAAGGAACGATTGGTCACAGAGGACCCCAGGTGCATCATGGTTGTTGATCCGCCCTGAACGTCCATTTTACTCTGAACTCCAGGCGGAGCAGATCAGACTTGGAGCACAGCTGCATTTGACAGGTTTTTCAAACTCTGTATACATTTATTCAAAGCCTTTTGCCTGATGAAGACTGTTCTTTGTTCGAAACGTTGCAACTTCGGCTTGTATATATATATCTTTTTTACTTGAACGCTCCAGTAATAAACCGGAATTCGTCGGTGAAAGCACGCCTCGACCTCCATTTTGTTTTTGAATGAGCATAGCAGCTAAGTCTGAAAGGGTGATTTGAGCCATTATGCCACCGAGGCCTCATGAAAACGACTGGATTCTGGTCCAATCCAGGAGAGGCAGCAGGAGAGGCCGTGTTTTCGAGCGAGACAGGAGCACGTTTTTACGTCATCCAGATGGGAGCCCTCGACGCTCCTATGCTGAGGCCGTCAGAGAGGACCCGCAGCTGAGGGGGCCCAGCTTTTTTGAAGCACAGCACATCCGACACCCCAGCACACCGCCAGCATCTGATCACTGGCGCTTTTACCCTGACGGTGAGGTGAAGCTGCGTGCTCACAGACCCCGACGCAGCACCAGACCTGCAAACCAACATGGTGGCCACTGGATCACAACACGGGGAGATGCAACTGGAGCACCCCCACACAGAGTGCAGTCAGATGACCCGGACTTCACCCAGAAGGTGCGTGTCATCAATAGACTAATCAAAGCGGTGCATCACTCCATTAATGTGTCTAAAGAAGATTACCCTCCAACCTTAAACAAAATAAGCCAATATTTAACTACAATAGTCAAACCTGCTTCCCCCAGCTCACAAACGCAGACTCTAATACAGGGGAATGCAAAAAACTGGGCCTTTACTACCATCCTGATTCTCAGAGAACATTATCAGAACAATATTGACATGGAGCTGAACAGACTTTCCCAGTTTTCCACAGAAGATTGGAGAGGACCTTTTGAGATCGCCACATGCTGGGCCAAGAGACACCTGGGCACGCGATTAAAGCAGGAAACCCTGGACCGGTGCCAGAGAATGCTCACCACCAGGTTAAGAGTACCGGCCCCCCCCTCTCCTCCTGCCTCTGTTTCAGAACTCACAGATGAACCAGAGGAGGATTTAAGCTTGGAGCTGTCTCCATCACCTTCACCAGCAGTCCAGCCCCAAACCACAAGACCACAGAGCCCAGCAGGAGCACACAAACGTGCCCCCAAGAAGAGCAAGAGGAAAAGCACAGAGTGGGACTGGTCACCCCTGCTCGAATTCACACAGATGGGAGACACAGGGTGTTCATCCCCTGCATCATCATCATCTCCTCCTCCTCATCATCATTCTCCGATGACTCCTCCACCAACACGAAGGAAGATCATCCCTGCAGCAAAACCATTTTCCATCCCAGAGCTGCAGCCAGCAGATGCTCAGCGTGCATCCCAGGAGCAAAACATAGAAGCTCCTCACCCCACCCCAGCGGGACATGCAGCACTCTCTGCAGCAGCTGTGCAGGTATGCACCCCAACACGACATGCCACCACTCCACGCAAGTTCACAGACTGGCATCTCCACATACACCAGGAGACGGTCATTGTGGGAGATTCTAATGTCGGCAGACTTCCACCATTCAAGGCTGACAACACCCAGGTGGACAGCTTCCCCCTAGCTACATGGCACCACGCTGAGTTCCTGCTAAAGAACGCCACCTGCCATACTCAGCCAAAGACCATCCTTTTGTCCTTTGGCATCCATCAGAGGACACATAAGGACAAAGACATCCCAGTGATTGAGATGTTTCAAACATTTGAAGTGGCAGAAAGATTATTCCCCGAAGCCAACATTATTATTCCCATGATTAGTTACTCACGTCGCCTGCCACCAAAAGAAAAAGCAGTCCTGGATCATCTGAATGAACACATCGGAGAACTGTGTAACCACATTTGCCTTTCAGATGACCCAGTTGAGACAGACCAGGACAATGTGAACTGGACAGCAGATACAGCCATGAAGATGCTGAAATACTGGAGTCCTAGGTTTCTTCCTCTTGGTCCGACAGAGGGAGTGGATGAGTAATCCAATCAGGTCCCTCTCTCGTTCTGTTTTTATCCAGCAGAGGGTGGTAAAGAGCAACCTAGTCTAAAAGTTTAATTTTGAAGTGTCATTTCTTTTGGGCTTTATTATGGTTTTCTGACTTTGATTACAATTATCCCCAATCAGGTAGCTCTAATCCCAATCATTGGATTATATTTTCTAACCCTAATTTGTGATTTCTGATCCCTAACCAGGTGAATAATTGCCCTAACCCTAACCGTGTGTATTTTTTTGCCCTAACCCTAACCGTGTGTGTATTTTTTGCCCTAACCCTAAGCGTCTGTATGTTTTGCCCTAACCCTACTTACCTGCAGCGCTTACCAGACCGACCTCTTCATGAGCGGGATATTCCTGAAACAAAAATAAAACATAATTCAAGGGAGATGAAGGTGGAGCCATGGTGGGGACAGAGAAGGCCAGTGCATCAGGAACTCCATGCTCACAGCATTGGAGTTCTTATTTTTCTTAATCCTAACCAGCCAGAGCCCTCTGCTTCTTCACTAGGTTCTTCCTCTTCTCCTCAGATCCTCCAACTCCATTCAGAAGGACATGCTGTAAAAACGCACCCACTTCAATTTGAAAAAAATGATTGTATATACTGTTTTATGTTCTTATTAAGGTCTGATGGTCAACAGAACTTTTTACTGAGGTGAACTTCACCAATAACTGCAATTCTTTATAAGTTTAAGTCTGTTACCCAGAAAATTGGTCACTAAAATTCATACAAATGTATATTGTACAGGAAATACATTTTAATTAAGATGGTTTGAGAATAATTTGTTTCATTTGTTATATATTTTCATGTTCTACAGTTCAAATAAGCTTAAATTTATTGTTTTATGTGAAATTTTAAAATTACGAGTGCCATTGAATGCAACCCTCCGAGTTTGTAAAATTCCAACACTCCACCGGCCCAGCGAAGGGGACATTCTGCCCGGAGACAAGGAACGATTGGTCACAGAGGACCCCAGGTGCATCATGGTTGTTGATCCGCCCTGAACGTCCATTTTACTCTGAACTCCAGGCGGAGCAGATCAGACTTGGAGCACAGCTGCATTTGACAGGTTTTTCAAACTCTGTATACATTTATTCAAAGCCTTTTGCCTGATGAAGACTGTTCTTTGTTCGAAACGTTGCAACTTCGGCTTGTATATATATATCTTTTTTACTTGAACGCTCCAGTAATAAACCGGAATTCGTCGGTGAAAGCACGCCTCGACCTCCATTTTGTTTTTGAATGAGCATAGCAGCTAAGTCTGAAAGGGTGATTTGAGCCATTATGCCACCGAGGCCTCATGAAAACGACTGGATTCTGGTCCAATCCAGGAGAGGCAGCAGGAGAGGCCGTGTTTTCGAGCGAGACAGGAGCACGTTTTTACGTCATCCAGATGGGAGCCCTCGACGCTCCTATGCTGAGGCCGTCAGAGAGGACCCGCAGCTGAGGGGGCCCAGCTTTTTTGAAGCACAGCACATCCGACACCCCAGCACACCGCCAGCATCTGATCACTGGCGCTTTTACCCTGACGGTGAGGTGAAGCTGCGTGCTCACAGACCCCGACGCAGCACCAGACCTGCAAACCAACATGGTGGCCACTGGATCACAACACGGGGAGATGCAACTGGAGCACCCCCACACAGAGTGCAGTCAGATGACCCGGACTTCACCCAGAAGGTGCGTGTCATCAATAGACTAATCAAAGCGGTGCATCACTCCATTAATGTGTCTAAAGAAGATTACCCTCCAACCTTAAACAAAATAAGCCAATATTTAACTACAATAGTCAAACCTGCTTCCCCCAGCTCACAAACGCAGACTCTAATACAGGGGAATGCAAAAAACTGGGCCTTTACTACCATCCTGATTCTCAGAGAACATTATCAGAACAATATTGACATGGAGCTGAACAGACTTTCCCAGTTTTCCACAGAAGATTGGAGAGGACCTTTTGAGATCGCCACATGCTGGGCCAAGAGACACCTGGGCACGCGATTAAAGCAGGAAACCCTGGACCGGTGCCAGAGAATGCTCACCACCAGGTTAAGAGTACCGGCCCCCCCCTCTCCTCCTGCCTCTGTTTCAGAACTCACAGATGAACCAGAGGAGGATTTAAGCTTGGAGCTGTCTCCATCACCTTCACCAGCAGTCCAGCCCCAAACCACAAGACCACAGAGCCCAGCAGGAGCACACAAACGTGCCCCCAAGAAGAGCAAGAGGAAAAGCACAGAGTGGGACTGGTCACCCCTGCTCGAATTCACACAGATGGGAGACACAGGGTGTTCATCCCCTGCATCATCATCATCTCCTCCTCCTCATCATCATTCTCCGATGACTCCTCCACCAACACGAAGGAAGATCATCCCTGCAGCAAAACCATTTTCCATCCCAGAGCTGCAGCCAGCAGATGCTCAGCGTGCATCCCAGGAGCAAAACATAGAAGCTCCTCACCCCACCCCAGCGGGACATGCAGCACTCTCTGCAGCAGCTGTGCAGGTATGCACCCCAACACGACATGCCACCACTCCACGCAAGTTCACAGACTGGCATCTCCACATACACCAGGAGACGGTCATTGTGGGAGATTCTAATGTCGGCAGACTTCCACCATTCAAGGCTGACAACACCCAGGTGGACAGCTTCCCCCTAGCTACATGGCACCACGCTGAGTTCCTGCTAAAGAACGCCACCTGCCATACTCAGCCAAAGACCATCCTTTTGTCCTTTGGCATCCATCAGAGGACACATAAGGACAAAGACATCCCAGTGATTGAGATGTTTCAAACATTTGAAGTGGCAGAAAGATTATTCCCCGAAGCCAACATTATTATTCCCATGATTAGTTACTCACGTCGCCTGCCACCAAAAGAAAAAGCAGTCCTGGATCATCTGAATGAACACATCGGAGAACTGTGTAACCACATTTGCCTTTCAGATGACCCAGTTGAGACAGACCAGGACAATGTGAACTGGACAGCAGATACAGCCATGAAGATGCTGAAATACTGGAGTCCTAGGTTTCTTCCTCTTGGTCCGACAGAGGGAGTGGATGAGTAATCCAATCAGGTCCCTCTCTCGTTCTGTTTTTATCCAGCAGAGGGTGGTAAAGAGCAACCTAGTCTAAAAGTTTAATTTTGAAGTGTCATTTCTTTTGGGCTTTATTATGGTTTTCTGACTTTGATTACAATTATCCCCAATCAGGTAGCTCTAATCCCAATCATTGGATTATATTTTCTAACCCTAATTTGTGATTTCTGATCCCTAACCAGGTGAATAATTGCCCTAACCCTAACCGTGTGTATTTTTTTGCCCTAACCCTAACCGTGTGTGTATTTTTTGCCCTAACCCTAAGCGTCTGTATGTTTTGCCCTAACCCTACTTACCTGCAGCGCTTACCAGACCGACCTCTTCATGAGCGGGATATTCCTGAAACAAAAATAAAACATAATTCAAGGGAGATGAAGGTGGAGCCATGGTGGGGACAGAGAAGGCCAGTGCATCAGGAACTCCATGCTCACAGCATTGGAGTTCTTATTTTTCTTAATCCTAACCAGCCAGAGCCCTCTGCTTCTTCACTAGGTTCTTCCTCTTCTCCTCAGATCCTCCAACTCCATTCAGAAGGACATGCTGTAAAAACGCACCCACTTCAATTTGAAAAAAATGATTGTATATACTGTTTTATGTTCTTATTAAGGTCTGATGGTCAACAGAACTTTTTACTGAGGTGAACTTCACCAATAACTGCAATTCTTTATAAGTTTAAGTCTGTTACCCAGAAAATTGGTCACTAAAATTCATACAAATGTATATTGTACAGGAAATACATTTTAATTAAGATGGTTTGAGAATAATTTGTTTCATTTGTTATATATTTTCATGTTCTACAGTTCAAATAAGCTTAAATTTATTGTTTTATGTGAAATTTTAAAATTACGAGTGCCATTGAATGCAACCCTCCGAGTTTGTAAAATTCCAACACTCCACCGGCCCAGCGAAGGGGACATTCTGCCCGGAGACAAGGAACGATTGGTCACAGAGGACCCCAGGTGCATCATGGTTGTTGATCCGCCCTGAACGTCCATTTTACTCTGAACTCCAGGCGGAGCAGATCAGACTTGGAGCACAGCTGCATTTGACAGGTTTTTCAAACTCTGTATACATTTATTCAAAGCCTTTTGCCTGATGAAGACTGTTCTTTGTTCGAAACGTTGCAACTTCGGCTTGTATATATATATCTTTTTTACTTGAACGCTCCAGTAATAAACCGGAATTCGTCGGTGAAAGCACGCCTCGACCTCCATTTTGTTTTTGAATGAGCATAGCAGCTAAGTCTGAAAGGGTGATTTGAGCCATTATGCCACCGAGGCCTCATGAAAACGACTGGATTCTGGTCCAATCCAGGAGAGGCAGCAGGAGAGGCCGTGTTTTCGAGCGAGACAGGAGCACGTTTTTACGTCATCCAGATGGGAGCCCTCGACGCTCCTATGCTGAGGCCGTCAGAGAGGACCCGCAGCTGAGGGGGCCCAGCTTTTTTGAAGCACAGCACATCCGACACCCCAGCACACCGCCAGCATCTGATCACTGGCGCTTTTACCCTGACGGTGAGGTGAAGCTGCGTGCTCACAGACCCCGACGCAGCACCAGACCTGCAAACCAACATGGTGGCCACTGGATCACAACACGGGGAGATGCAACTGGAGCACCCCCACACAGAGTGCAGTCAGATGACCCGGACTTCACCCAGAAGGTGCGTGTCATCAATAGACTAATCAAAGCGGTGCATCACTCCATTAATGTGTCTAAAGAAGATTACCCTCCAACCTTAAACAAAATAAGCCAATATTTAACTACAATAGTCAAACCTGCTTCCCCCAGCTCACAAACGCAGACTCTAATACAGGGGAATGCAAAAAACTGGGCCTTTACTACCATCCTGATTCTCAGAGAACATTATCAGAACAATATTGACATGGAGCTGAACAGACTTTCCCAGTTTTCCACAGAAGATTGGAGAGGACCTTTTGAGATCGCCACATGCTGGGCCAAGAGACACCTGGGCACGCGATTAAAGCAGGAAACCCTGGACCGGTGCCAGAGAATGCTCACCACCAGGTTAAGAGTACCGGCCCCCCCCTCTCCTCCTGCCTCTGTTTCAGAACTCACAGATGAACCAGAGGAGGATTTAAGCTTGGAGCTGTCTCCATCACCTTCACCAGCAGTCCAGCCCCAAACCACAAGACCACAGAGCCCAGCAGGAGCACACAAACGTGCCCCCAAGAAGAGCAAGAGGAAAAGCACAGAGTGGGACTGGTCACCCCTGCTCGAATTCACACAGATGGGAGACACAGGGTGTTCATCCCCTGCATCATCATCATCTCCTCCTCCTCATCATCATTCTCCGATGACTCCTCCACCAACACGAAGGAAGATCATCCCTGCAGCAAAACCATTTTCCATCCCAGAGCTGCAGCCAGCAGATGCTCAGCGTGCATCCCAGGAGCAAAACATAGAAGCTCCTCACCCCACCCCAGCGGGACATGCAGCACTCTCTGCAGCAGCTGTGCAGGTATGCACCCCAACACGACATGCCACCACTCCACGCAAGTTCACAGACTGGCATCTCCACATACACCAGGAGACGGTCATTGTGGGAGATTCTAATGTCGGCAGACTTCCACCATTCAAGGCTGACAACACCCAGGTGGACAGCTTCCCCCTAGCTACATGGCACCACGCTGAGTTCCTGCTAAAGAACGCCACCTGCCATACTCAGCCAAAGACCATCCTTTTGTCCTTTGGCATCCATCAGAGGACACATAAGGACAAAGACATCCCAGTGATTGAGATGTTTCAAACATTTGAAGTGGCAGAAAGATTATTCCCCGAAGCCAACATTATTATTCCCATGATTAGTTACTCACGTCGCCTGCCACCAAAAGAAAAAGCAGTCCTGGATCATCTGAATGAACACATCGGAGAACTGTGTAACCACATTTGCCTTTCAGATGACCCAGTTGAGACAGACCAGGACAATGTGAACTGGACAGCAGATACAGCCATGAAGATGCTGAAATACTGGAGTCCTAGGTTTCTTCCTCTTGGTCCGACAGAGGGAGTGGATGAGTAATCCAATCAGGTCCCTCTCTCGTTCTGTTTTTATCCAGCAGAGGGTGGTAAAGAGCAACCTAGTCTAAAAGTTTAATTTTGAAGTGTCATTTCTTTTGGGCTTTATTATGGTTTTCTGACTTTGATTACAATTATCCCCAATCAGGTAGCTCTAATCCCAATCATTGGATTATATTTTCTAACCCTAATTTGTGATTTCTGATCCCTAACCAGGTGAATAATTGCCCTAACCCTAACCGTGTGTATTTTTTTGCCCTAACCCTAACCGTGTGTGTATTTTTTGCCCTAACCCTAAGCGTCTGTATGTTTTGCCCTAACCCTACTTACCTGCAGCGCTTACCAGACCGACCTCTTCATGAGCGGGATATTCCTGAAACAAAAATAAAACATAATTCAAGGGAGATGAAGGTGGAGCCATGGTGGGGACAGAGAAGGCCAGTGCATCAGGAACTCCATGCTCACAGCATTGGAGTTCTTATTTTTCTTAATCCTAACCAGCCAGAGCCCTCTGCTTCTTCACTAGGTTCTTCCTCTTCTCCTCAGATCCTCCAACTCCATTCAGAAGGACATGCTGTAAAAACGCACCCACTTCAATTTGAAAAAAATGATTGTATATACTGTTTTATGTTCTTATTAAGGTCTGATGGTCAACAGAACTTTTTACTGAGGTGAACTTCACCAATAACTGCAATTCTTTATAAGTTTAAGTCTGTTACCCAGAAAATTGGTCACTAAAATTCATACAAATGTATATTGTACAGGAAATACATTTTAATTAAGATGGTTTGAGAATAATTTGTTTCATTTGTTATATATTTTCATGTTCTACAGTTCAAATAAGCTTAAATTTATTGTTTTATGTGAAATTTTAAAATTACGAGTGCCATTGAATGCAACCCTCCGAGTTTGTAAAATTCCAACACTCCACCGGCCCAGCGAAGGGGACATTCTGCCCGGAGACAAGGAACGATTGGTCACAGAGGACCCCAGGTGCATCATGGTTGTTGATCCGCCCTGAACGTCCATTTTACTCTGAACTCCAGGCGGAGCAGATCAGACTTGGAGCACAGCTGCATTTGACAGGTTTTTCAAACTCTGTATACATTTATTCAAAGCCTTTTGCCTGATGAAGACTGTTCTTTGTTCGAAACGTTGCAACTTCGGCTTGTATATATATATCTTTTTTACTTGAACGCTCCAGTAATAAACCGGAATTCGTCGGTGAAAGCACGCCTCGACCTCCATTTTGTTTTTGAATGAGCATAGCAGCTAAGTCTGAAAGGGTGATTTGAGCCATTATGCCACCGAGGCCTCATGAAAACGACTGGATTCTGGTCCAATCCAGGAGAGGCAGCAGGAGAGGCCGTGTTTTCGAGCGAGACAGGAGCACGTTTTTACGTCATCCAGATGGGAGCCCTCGACGCTCCTATGCTGAGGCCGTCAGAGAGGACCCGCAGCTGAGGGGGCCCAGCTTTTTTGAAGCACAGCACATCCGACACCCCAGCACACCGCCAGCATCTGATCACTGGCGCTTTTACCCTGACGGTGAGGTGAAGCTGCGTGCTCACAGACCCCGACGCAGCACCAGACCTGCAAACCAACATGGTGGCCACTGGATCACAACACGGGGAGATGCAACTGGAGCACCCCCACACAGAGTGCAGTCAGATGACCCGGACTTCACCCAGAAGGTGCGTGTCATCAATAGACTAATCAAAGCGGTGCATCACTCCATTAATGTGTCTAAAGAAGATTACCCTCCAACCTTAAACAAAATAAGCCAATATTTAACTACAATAGTCAAACCTGCTTCCCCCAGCTCACAAACGCAGACTCTAATACAGGGGAATGCAAAAAACTGGGCCTTTACTACCATCCTGATTCTCAGAGAACATTATCAGAACAATATTGACATGGAGCTGAACAGACTTTCCCAGTTTTCCACAGAAGATTGGAGAGGACCTTTTGAGATCGCCACATGCTGGGCCAAGAGACACCTGGGCACGCGATTAAAGCAGGAAACCCTGGACCGGTGCCAGAGAATGCTCACCACCAGGTTAAGAGTACCGGCCCCCCCCTCTCCTCCTGCCTCTGTTTCAGAACTCACAGATGAACCAGAGGAGGATTTAAGCTTGGAGCTGTCTCCATCACCTTCACCAGCAGTCCAGCCCCAAACCACAAGACCACAGAGCCCAGCAGGAGCACACAAACGTGCCCCCAAGAAGAGCAAGAGGAAAAGCACAGAGTGGGACTGGTCACCCCTGCTCGAATTCACACAGATGGGAGACACAGGGTGTTCATCCCCTGCATCATCATCATCTCCTCCTCCTCATCATCATTCTCCGATGACTCCTCCACCAACACGAAGGAAGATCATCCCTGCAGCAAAACCATTTTCCATCCCAGAGCTGCAGCCAGCAGATGCTCAGCGTGCATCCCAGGAGCAAAACATAGAAGCTCCTCACCCCACCCCAGCGGGACATGCAGCACTCTCTGCAGCAGCTGTGCAGGTATGCACCCCAACACGACATGCCACCACTCCACGCAAGTTCACAGACTGGCATCTCCACATACACCAGGAGACGGTCATTGTGGGAGATTCTAATGTCGGCAGACTTCCACCATTCAAGGCTGACAACACCCAGGTGGACAGCTTCCCCCTAGCTACATGGCACCACGCTGAGTTCCTGCTAAAGAACGCCACCTGCCATACTCAGCCAAAGACCATCCTTTTGTCCTTTGGCATCCATCAGAGGACACATAAGGACAAAGACATCCCAGTGATTGAGATGTTTCAAACATTTGAAGTGGCAGAAAGATTATTCCCCGAAGCCAACATTATTATTCCCATGATTAGTTACTCACGTCGCCTGCCACCAAAAGAAAAAGCAGTCCTGGATCATCTGAATGAACACATCGGAGAACTGTGTAACCACATTTGCCTTTCAGATGACCCAGTTGAGACAGACCAGGACAATGTGAACTGGACAGCAGATACAGCCATGAAGATGCTGAAATACTGGAGTCCTAGGTTTCTTCCTCTTGGTCCGACAGAGGGAGTGGATGAGTAATCCAATCAGGTCCCTCTCTCGTTCTGTTTTTATCCAGCAGAGGGTGGTAAAGAGCAACCTAGTCTAAAAGTTTAATTTTGAAGTGTCATTTCTTTTGGGCTTTATTATGGTTTTCTGACTTTGATTACAATTATCCCCAATCAGGTAGCTCTAATCCCAATCATTGGATTATATTTTCTAACCCTAATTTGTGATTTCTGATCCCTAACCAGGTGAATAATTGCCCTAACCCTAACCGTGTGTATTTTTTTGCCCTAACCCTAACCGTGTGTGTATTTTTTGCCCTAACCCTAAGCGTCTGTATGTTTTGCCCTAACCCTACTTACCTGCAGCGCTTACCAGACCGACCTCTTCATGAGCGGGATATTCCTGAAACAAAAATAAAACATAATTCAAGGGAGATGAAGGTGGAGCCATGGTGGGGACAGAGAAGGCCAGTGCATCAGGAACTCCATGCTCACAGCATTGGAGTTCTTATTTTTCTTAATCCTAACCAGCCAGAGCCCTCTGCTTCTTCACTAGGTTCTTCCTCTTCTCCTCAGATCCTCCAACTCCATTCAGAAGGACATGCTGTAAAAACGCACCCACTTCAATTTGAAAAAAATGATTGTATATACTGTTTTATGTTCTTATTAAGGTCTGATGGTCAACAGAACTTTTTACTGAGGTGAACTTCACCAATAACTGCAATTCTTTATAAGTTTAAGTCTGTTACCCAGAAAATTGGTCACTAAAATTCATACAAATGTATATTGTACAGGAAATACATTTTAATTAAGATGGTTTGAGAATAATTTGTTTCATTTGTTATATATTTTCATGTTCTACAGTTCAAATAAGCTTAAATTTATTGTTTTATGTGAAATTTTAAAATTACGAGTGCCATTGAATGCAACCCTCCGAGTTTGTAAAATTCCAACACTCCACCGGCCCAGCGAAGGGGACATTCTGCCCGGAGACAAGGAACGATTGGTCACAGAGGACCCCAGGTGCATCATGGTTGTTGATCCGCCCTGAACGTCCATTTTACTCTGAACTCCAGGCGGAGCAGATCAGACTTGGAGCACAGCTGCATTTGACAGGTTTTTCAAACTCTGTATACATTTATTCAAAGCCTTTTGCCTGATGAAGACTGTTCTTTGTTCGAAACGTTGCAACTTCGGCTTGTATATATATATCTTTTTTACTTGAACGCTCCAGTAATAAACCGGAATTCGTCGGTGAAAGCACGCCTCGACCTCCATTTTGTTTTTGAATGAGCATAGCAGCTAAGTCTGAAAGGGTGATTTGAGCCATTATGCCACCGAGGCCTCATGAAAACGACTGGATTCTGGTCCAATCCAGGAGAGGCAGCAGGAGAGGCCGTGTTTTCGAGCGAGACAGGAGCACGTTTTTACGTCATCCAGATGGGAGCCCTCGACGCTCCTATGCTGAGGCCGTCAGAGAGGACCCGCAGCTGAGGGGGCCCAGCTTTTTTGAAGCACAGCACATCCGACACCCCAGCACACCGCCAGCATCTGATCACTGGCGCTTTTACCCTGACGGTGAGGTGAAGCTGCGTGCTCACAGACCCCGACGCAGCACCAGACCTGCAAACCAACATGGTGGCCACTGGATCACAACACGGGGAGATGCAACTGGAGCACCCCCACACAGAGTGCAGTCAGATGACCCGGACTTCACCCAGAAGGTGCGTGTCATCAATAGACTAATCAAAGCGGTGCATCACTCCATTAATGTGTCTAAAGAAGATTACCCTCCAACCTTAAACAAAATAAGCCAATATTTAACTACAATAGTCAAACCTGCTTCCCCCAGCTCACAAACGCAGACTCTAATACAGGGGAATGCAAAAAACTGGGCCTTTACTACCATCCTGATTCTCAGAGAACATTATCAGAACAATATTGACATGGAGCTGAACAGACTTTCCCAGTTTTCCACAGAAGATTGGAGAGGACCTTTTGAGATCGCCACATGCTGGGCCAAGAGACACCTGGGCACGCGATTAAAGCAGGAAACCCTGGACCGGTGCCAGAGAATGCTCACCACCAGGTTAAGAGTACCGGCCCCCCCCTCTCCTCCTGCCTCTGTTTCAGAACTCACAGATGAACCAGAGGAGGATTTAAGCTTGGAGCTGTCTCCATCACCTTCACCAGCAGTCCAGCCCCAAACCACAAGACCACAGAGCCCAGCAGGAGCACACAAACGTGCCCCCAAGAAGAGCAAGAGGAAAAGCACAGAGTGGGACTGGTCACCCCTGCTCGAATTCACACAGATGGGAGACACAGGGTGTTCATCCCCTGCATCATCATCATCTCCTCCTCCTCATCATCATTCTCCGATGACTCCTCCACCAACACGAAGGAAGATCATCCCTGCAGCAAAACCATTTTCCATCCCAGAGCTGCAGCCAGCAGATGCTCAGCGTGCATCCCAGGAGCAAAACATAGAAGCTCCTCACCCCACCCCAGCGGGACATGCAGCACTCTCTGCAGCAGCTGTGCAGGTATGCACCCCAACACGACATGCCACCACTCCACGCAAGTTCACAGACTGGCATCTCCACATACACCAGGAGACGGTCATTGTGGGAGATTCTAATGTCGGCAGACTTCCACCATTCAAGGCTGACAACACCCAGGTGGACAGCTTCCCCCTAGCTACATGGCACCACGCTGAGTTCCTGCTAAAGAACGCCACCTGCCATACTCAGCCAAAGACCATCCTTTTGTCCTTTGGCATCCATCAGAGGACACATAAGGACAAAGACATCCCAGTGATTGAGATGTTTCAAACATTTGAAGTGGCAGAAAGATTATTCCCCGAAGCCAACATTATTATTCCCATGATTAGTTACTCACGTCGCCTGCCACCAAAAGAAAAAGCAGTCCTGGATCATCTGAATGAACACATCGGAGAACTGTGTAACCACATTTGCCTTTCAGATGACCCAGTTGAGACAGACCAGGACAATGTGAACTGGACAGCAGATACAGCCATGAAGATGCTGAAATACTGGAGTCCTAGGTTTCTTCCTCTTGGTCCGACAGAGGGAGTGGATGAGTAATCCAATCAGGTCCCTCTCTCGTTCTGTTTTTATCCAGCAGAGGGTGGTAAAGAGCAACCTAGTCTAAAAGTTTAATTTTGAAGTGTCATTTCTTTTGGGCTTTATTATGGTTTTCTGACTTTGATTACAATTATCCCCAATCAGGTAGCTCTAATCCCAATCATTGGATTATATTTTCTAACCCTAATTTGTGATTTCTGATCCCTAACCAGGTGAATAATTGCCCTAACCCTAACCGTGTGTATTTTTTTGCCCTAACCCTAACCGTGTGTGTATTTTTTGCCCTAACCCTAAGCGTCTGTATGTTTTGCCCTAACCCTACTTACCTGCAGCGCTTACCAGACCGACCTCTTCATGAGCGGGATATTCCTGAAACAAAAATAAAACATAATTCAAGGGAGATGAAGGTGGAGCCATGGTGGGGACAGAGAAGGCCAGTGCATCAGGAACTCCATGCTCACAGCATTGGAGTTCTTATTTTTCTTAATCCTAACCAGCCAGAGCCCTCTGCTTCTTCACTAGGTTCTTCCTCTTCTCCTCAGATCCTCCAACTCCATTCAGAAGGACATGCTGTAAAAACGCACCCACTTCAATTTGAAAAAAATGATTGTATATACTGTTTTATGTTCTTATTAAGGTCTGATGGTCAACAGAACTTTTTACTGAGGTGAACTTCACCAATAACTGCAATTCTTTATAAGTTTAAGTCTGTTACCCAGAAAATTGGTCACTAAAATTCATACAAATGTATATTGTACAGGAAATACATTTTAATTAAGATGGTTTGAGAATAATTTGTTTCATTTGTTATATATTTTCATGTTCTACAGTTCAAATAAGCTTAAATTTATTGTTTTATGTGAAATTTTAAAATTACGAGTGCCATTGAATGCAACCCTCCGAGTTTGTAAAATTCCAACACTCCACCGGCCCAGCGAAGGGGACATTCTGCCCGGAGACAAGGAACGATTGGTCACAGAGGACCCCAGGTGCATCATGGTTGTTGATCCGCCCTGAACGTCCATTTTACTCTGAACTCCAGGCGGAGCAGATCAGACTTGGAGCACAGCTGCATTTGACAGGTTTTTCAAACTCTGTATACATTTATTCAAAGCCTTTTGCCTGATGAAGACTGTTCTTTGTTCGAAACGTTGCAACTTCGGCTTGTATATATATATCTTTTTTACTTGAACGCTCCAGTAATAAACCGGAATTCGTCGGTGAAAGCACGCCTCGACCTCCATTTTGTTTTTGAATGAGCATAGCAGCTAAGTCTGAAAGGGTGATTTGAGCCATTATGCCACCGAGGCCTCATGAAAACGACTGGATTCTGGTCCAATCCAGGAGAGGCAGCAGGAGAGGCCGTGTTTTCGAGCGAGACAGGAGCACGTTTTTACGTCATCCAGATGGGAGCCCTCGACGCTCCTATGCTGAGGCCGTCAGAGAGGACCCGCAGCTGAGGGGGCCCAGCTTTTTTGAAGCACAGCACATCCGACACCCCAGCACACCGCCAGCATCTGATCACTGGCGCTTTTACCCTGACGGTGAGGTGAAGCTGCGTGCTCACAGACCCCGACGCAGCACCAGACCTGCAAACCAACATGGTGGCCACTGGATCACAACACGGGGAGATGCAACTGGAGCACCCCCACACAGAGTGCAGTCAGATGACCCGGACTTCACCCAGAAGGTGCGTGTCATCAATAGACTAATCAAAGCGGTGCATCACTCCATTAATGTGTCTAAAGAAGATTACCCTCCAACCTTAAACAAAATAAGCCAATATTTAACTACAATAGTCAAACCTGCTTCCCCCAGCTCACAAACGCAGACTCTAATACAGGGGAATGCAAAAAACTGGGCCTTTACTACCATCCTGATTCTCAGAGAACATTATCAGAACAATATTGACATGGAGCTGAACAGACTTTCCCAGTTTTCCACAGAAGATTGGAGAGGACCTTTTGAGATCGCCACATGCTGGGCCAAGAGACACCTGGGCACGCGATTAAAGCAGGAAACCCTGGACCGGTGCCAGAGAATGCTCACCACCAGGTTAAGAGTACCGGCCCCCCCCTCTCCTCCTGCCTCTGTTTCAGAACTCACAGATGAACCAGAGGAGGATTTAAGCTTGGAGCTGTCTCCATCACCTTCACCAGCAGTCCAGCCCCAAACCACAAGACCACAGAGCCCAGCAGGAGCACACAAACGTGCCCCCAAGAAGAGCAAGAGGAAAAGCACAGAGTGGGACTGGTCACCCCTGCTCGAATTCACACAGATGGGAGACACAGGGTGTTCATCCCCTGCATCATCATCATCTCCTCCTCCTCATCATCATTCTCCGATGACTCCTCCACCAACACGAAGGAAGATCATCCCTGCAGCAAAACCATTTTCCATCCCAGAGCTGCAGCCAGCAGATGCTCAGCGTGCATCCCAGGAGCAAAACATAGAAGCTCCTCACCCCACCCCAGCGGGACATGCAGCACTCTCTGCAGCAGCTGTGCAGGTATGCACCCCAACACGACATGCCACCACTCCACGCAAGTTCACAGACTGGCATCTCCACATACACCAGGAGACGGTCATTGTGGGAGATTCTAATGTCGGCAGACTTCCACCATTCAAGGCTGACAACACCCAGGTGGACAGCTTCCCCCTAGCTACATGGCACCACGCTGAGTTCCTGCTAAAGAACGCCACCTGCCATACTCAGCCAAAGACCATCCTTTTGTCCTTTGGCATCCATCAGAGGACACATAAGGACAAAGACATCCCAGTGATTGAGATGTTTCAAACATTTGAAGTGGCAGAAAGATTATTCCCCGAAGCCAACATTATTATTCCCATGATTAGTTACTCACGTCGCCTGCCACCAAAAGAAAAAGCAGTCCTGGATCATCTGAATGAACACATCGGAGAACTGTGTAACCACATTTGCCTTTCAGATGACCCAGTTGAGACAGACCAGGACAATGTGAACTGGACAGCAGATACAGCCATGAAGATGCTGAAATACTGGAGTCCTAGGTTTCTTCCTCTTGGTCCGACAGAGGGAGTGGATGAGTAATCCAATCAGGTCCCTCTCTCGTTCTGTTTTTATCCAGCAGAGGGTGGTAAAGAGCAACCTAGTCTAAAAGTTTAATTTTGAAGTGTCATTTCTTTTGGGCTTTATTATGGTTTTCTGACTTTGATTACAATTATCCCCAATCAGGTAGCTCTAATCCCAATCATTGGATTATATTTTCTAACCCTAATTGGTGATTTCTGATCCCTAACCAGGTGAATAATTGCCCTAACCCTAACCGTGTGTATTTTTTTGCCCTAACCCTAACCGTGTGTGTATTTTTTGCCCTAACCCTAAGCGTCTGTATGTTTTGCCCTAACCCTACTTACCTGCAGCGCTTACCAGACCGACCTCTTCATGAGCGGGATATTCCTGAAACAAAAATAAAACATAATTCAAGGGAGATGAAGGTGGAGCCATGGTGGGGACAGAGAAGGCCAGTGCATCAGGAACTCCATGCTCACAGCATTGGAGTTCTTATTTTTCTTAATCCTAACCAGCCAGAGCCCTCTGCTTCTTCACTAGGTTCTTCCTCTTCTCCTCAGATCCTCCAACTCCATTCAGAAGGACATGCTGTAAAAACGCACCCACTTCAATTTGAAAAAAATGATTGTATATACTGTTTTATGTTCTTATTAAGGTCTGATGGTCAACAGAACTTTTTACTGAGGTGAACTTCACCAATAACTGCAATTCTTTATAAGTTTAAGTCTGTTACCCAGAAAATTGGTCACTAAAATTCATACAAATGTATATTGTACAGGAAATACATTTTAATTAAGATGGTTTGAGAATAATTTGTTTCATTTGTTATATATTTTCATGTTCTACAGTTCAAATAAGCTTAAATTTATTGTTTTATGTGAAATTTTAAAATTACGAGTGCCATTGAATGCAACCCTCCGAGTTTGTAAAATTCCAACACTCCACCGGCCCAGCGAAGGGGACATTCTGCCCGGAGACAAGGAACGATTGGTCACAGAGGACCCCAGGTGCATCATGGTTGTTGATCCGCCCTGAACGTCCATTTTACTCTGAACTCCAGGCGGAGCAGATCAGACTTGGAGCACAGCTGCATTTGACAGGTTTTTCAAACTCTGTATACATTTATTCAAAGCCTTTTGCCTGATGAAGACTGTTCTTTGTTCGAAACGTTGCAACTTCGGCTTGTATATATATATCTTTTTTACTTGAACGCTCCAGTAATAAACCGGAATTCGTCGGTGAAAGCACGCCTCGACCTCCATTTTGTTTTTGAATGAGCATAGCAGCTAAGTCTGAAAGGGTGATTTGAGCCATTATGCCACCGAGGCCTCATGAAAACGACTGGATTCTGGTCCAATCCAGGAGAGGCAGCAGGAGAGGCCGTGTTTTCGAGCGAGACAGGAGCACGTTTTTACGTCATCCAGATGGGAGCCCTCGACGCTCCTATGCTGAGGCCGTCAGAGAGGACCCGCAGCTGAGGGGGCCCAGCTTTTTTGAAGCACAGCACATCCGACACCCCAGCACACCGCCAGCATCTGATCACTGGCGCTTTTACCCTGACGGTGAGGTGAAGCTGCGTGCTCACAGACCCCGACGCAGCACCAGACCTGCAAACCAACATGGTGGCCACTGGATCACAACACGGGGAGATGCAACTGGAGCACCCCCACACAGAGTGCAGTCAGATGACCCGGACTTCACCCAGAAGGTGCGTGTCATCAATAGACTAATCAAAGCGGTGCATCACTCCATTAATGTGTCTAAAGAAGATTACCCTCCAACCTTAAACAAAATAAGCCAATATTTAACTACAATAGTCAAACCTGCTTCCCCCAGCTCACAAACGCAGACTCTAATACAGGGGAATGCAAAAAACTGGGCCTTTACTACCATCCTGATTCTCAGAGAACATTATCAGAACAATATTGACATGGAGCTGAACAGACTTTCCCAGTTTTCCACAGAAGATTGGAGAGGACCTTTTGAGATCGCCACATGCTGGGCCAAGAGACACCTGGGCACGCGATTAAAGCAGGAAACCCTGGACCGGTGCCAGAGAATGCTCACCACCAGGTTAAGAGTACCGGCCCCCCCCTCTCCTCCTGCCTCTGTTTCAGAACTCACAGATGAACCAGAGGAGGATTTAAGCTTGGAGCTGTCTCCATCACCTTCACCAGCAGTCCAGCCCCAAACCACAAGACCACAGAGCCCAGCAGGAGCACACAAACGTGCCCCCAAGAAGAGCAAGAGGAAAAGCACAGAGTGGGACTGGTCACCCCTGCTCGAATTCACACAGATGGGAGACACAGGGTGTTCATCCCCTGCATCATCATCATCTCCTCCTCCTCATCATCATTCTCCGATGACTCCTCCACCAACACGAAGGAAGATCATCCCTGCAGCAAAACCATTTTCCATCCCAGAGCTGCAGCCAGCAGATGCTCAGCGTGCATCCCAGGAGCAAAACATAGAAGCTCCTCACCCCACCCCAGCGGGACATGCAGCACTCTCTGCAGCAGCTGTGCAGGTATGCACCCCAACACGACATGCCACCACTCCACGCAAGTTCACAGACTGGCATCTCCACATACACCAGGAGACGGTCATTGTGGGAGATTCTAATGTCGGCAGACTTCCACCATTCAAGGCTGACAACACCCAGGTGGACAGCTTCCCCCTAGCTACATGGCACCACGCTGAGTTCCTGCTAAAGAACGCCACCTGCCATACTCAGCCAAAGACCATCCTTTTGTCCTTTGGCATCCATCAGAGGACACATAAGGACAAAGACATCCCAGTGATTGAGATGTTTCAAACATTTGAAGTGGCAGAAAGATTATTCCCCGAAGCCAACATTATTATTCCCATGATTAGTTACTCACGTCGCCTGCCACCAAAAGAAAAAGCAGTCCTGGATCATCTGAATGAACACATCGGAGAACTGTGTAACCACATTTGCCTTTCAGATGACCCAGTTGAGACAGACCAGGACAATGTGAACTGGACAGCAGATACAGCCATGAAGATGCTGAAATACTGGAGTCCTAGGTTTCTTCCTCTTGGTCCGACAGAGGGAGTGGATGAGTAATCCAATCAGGTCCCTCTCTCGTTCTGTTTTTATCCAGCAGAGGGTGGTAAAGAGCAACCTAGTCTAAAAGTTTAATTTTGAAGTGTCATTTCTTTTGGGCTTTATTATGGTTTTCTGACTTTGATTACAATTATCCCCAATCAGGTAGCTCTAATCCCAATCATTGGATTATATTTTCTAACCCTAATTTGTGATTTCTGATCCCTAACCAGGTGAATAATTGCCCTAACCCTAACCGTGTGTATTTTTTTGCCCTAACCCTAACCGTGTGTGTATTTTTTGCCCTAACCCTAAGCGTCTGTATGTTTTGCCCTAACCCTACTTACCTGCAGCGCTTACCAGACCGACCTCTTCATGAGCGGGATATTCCTGAAACAAAAATAAAACATAATTCAAGGGAGATGAAGGTGGAGCCATGGTGGGGACAGAGAAGGCCAGTGCATCAGGAACTCCATGCTCACAGCATTGGAGTTCTTATTTTTCTTAACCCTAACCCTAACCCTAACCCTAACCCTAACCCTAACCCTAACCCTAACCCCTAACCCTAACCCTAACCCTAACCCTAACCCTTTTCAGTCGACTTCCCCTAACCCCTAACCCTAACCCTAACCCCTAACCCTAACCCTAACCCTAACCCTAACCCTAACCCCTAACCCTAACCCCCTAACCCTAACCCTAACCCTAACCCTAACCCTAACCTGCTCTGCTCTTCGAAGGGACAACATCTCTCTTAGTGCCAGAAAACCCAGCCAACTTCACCAGCGTGCTATATAGGCCTGAAGAAGACCTGAATACAGGTCGAAACGTCGCCGCTTAAGCACGCTATTTTCTTTTATTGAACGCCTTTTTTTCTTCTTTTTTTTCTTCTTTTGTTACTTTTATCGCATTTTTGTCTTATTTTCTTTCACAAAAAAATAAAAACACACAAAAAAACTTAAAAATACAAAACAAAAAAACATAAATTTCATTTTCATTTGATTAAAATTAGAATAACAAAGGTGAAACTAAACTAAATATGGACGGTGAGTGGATTCTTGTCCGCCCACGGAGGGGAAGGAAACAGACCTTCCAGCAGGACCCCAGGAGACAACACAGTTATGCCCGCATTGGGATGGACCGTGCACCGCCCAACTTCCTTGGAAGGGGGGCTAAAACCTCACGACCTAACCCTAACCCTAACCCTAACCCCTAACCCTAACCCTAACCCTAACCCTAACCCTAACCAATTCCTCCTGGCAGACCCATTGTTTCAGACTGTGAGAGTGAAACCTATTATACAGCAGAATATTTGGACTTTTTTCTGAATCCCTTATCTAATAAACATGACAGTTACCTTAAAGATACATATCATTTTATTGAAAAAATTAAACAGCTAGTAATCCCAGCAGACTCTTTTCTTTTCACTATGGATATTGATAGCTTATATACCAATATTGACCACAAAGAGGGCATTGACAGTATTAAAAGAATTTTTCAAAAATACCCAGACAAAAAACGACCAGATAAAGAACTTCTCCAATTATTAGAGATTAATTTAAACAGAAATGATTTTGAATTTAATGGGGAATTTTTTGTTCAAATTAAGGGCACAGCTATGGGCAAAAAATTTGCACCGGCTTATGCCAACATATTCATGGCAGAATGGGAATCCTCTGCACTACAGAAATGTGCTTTAAAGCCGCTCTGTTATTACAGGTACCTCAACGACATCTGGGGCGTGTGGACGCACTCTGAGCAGGAGTTTGGGACCTTCCTGGGGACTCTCAACAGCCACAACCCTTCCATCAAACTCAAATCAACATGCCACGCCTCTTCAGTCGACTTTCTAGACACAACCACATTTAAGGGAAGTGACTTTCACACCACACACAAATTGGACATTAAAGTTTATTTTAAACCCACAGACACACATGCACTGTTACATAAAACCAGTTTTCATCCCAAACACACATTTGCAGGTCTGGTTAAATCCCAGCTGCTCCGCTTCCACAGAATCTGCACCCAACAGGCAGACTTTAAAAAGGCCACCAAAATTCTTTTTTCGGCATTATACACAAGGGGTTATTCCCGCTCCTTTTTAAGAAAGTGTTTTAAGTCATTTCAAGAAATTAAACCTATTGATACAGCCCCCCTTTTACCCATTGTCACAACACATTCGGCAGCCACGTGCAGGATGGTGAGAGTCCTCAGGAGGAACTTCCGGGATCTTGTTCAGAGCCAGGGGCTGCTCGAGGAGCACAGATTTCTGCCAGCCTACAGGAGAAACAAGAATCTTAAGGACATTTTAATTAGAGCCAAACTTCCTCCCCCTACACAACCAAAATCCAGACCACTCACCTCTTTTTTCAAACATTTGGATTGGATTTGCAGCCACCACAACAAAAATGTGTTTCCGTCTCTATGCAGGGGGAGCCCCCACTCTCAAAACTGCATTTATATTATCTCCTGCTCCACCTGTGGGATACAGTACGTTGGGGAGACTGGAAACACTCTCTTAGTTAGATTCACCCAACACAGACACAACATCACAAAACTAAAAAACACAGACACTTACCTGGTACAACACTTTATGCTTCACGGATGGGATTCAGTTAGAGCAACGATCGTTCAGATGAATCCCAGATGGTCAGCCCCTGAGAGAAGAAAAAATGAAAGAATTTGGATTTCTAAATTAGACACCCTTCATCCTAGAGGCCTAAATGAGAAAAAAACACCATTATTCTAATTGGAGACACTTAACCACTTTTTTTCCCCCTTTTTGTCCAGCAGAGGGAGTTGCTAAACAGTCCCTCTGCATGACCAGATTTTCTAACCCCCCTGTAAATTCTTTTTCCAGCAGAGGGAGTTTATGAATCCCCAGAATCTGTTTCCATATGGATATAAAAACACATTTATATCAGATTTCAATTGGGTTTTATTTTGAAATTCCATATCAGATCAGTCTGAAACTCCTTCCATGACATCACCATGTGGGACACTGTCCGTGAGAAGTGAAATGAATCTGAGAAGTCGCAGTTATTTTTTAAGACATAGGTAAACATATGGCAAAAACACATTTTTAGCAGATTTCAATTGAGTTTAATTTTGAAATTCCACATCAGATCTGTATGAACCTTATTTAATGACATCACCAGGTGAGACACTATCAGTGAAAAGTTAAATAACTGACTAAAAAATAGCAGTTTTTTTCTTAGACATATTTGAACATATAGCAAAAACACATTTAAATCAGATTTCAATTGTTTTAATTTTTAAATTCCACATCAGATTTGTCTAAAACTTGTTTAATGACATCACCAGGTGGGACACTATCAGTGAGAAGTGAAATGACTCTCTGAAAACTATCAGTTTTATTTTTTCTTTTGACATACGTAAACATATGGCAAAAACATATTTATATCAGATTTCAATTGGGTTTTATTTTGAAATTCCACATCAGATCCGTCTGAAACTTTTCATGTGACATCACCAGTTGGGACACTATCCGTGAAAAGTTGAATGACTCTCTGAAAAATAGCAGTTTTCTTTTTAGACATACGTAAACATATGGCAAAAACACATTTTTAGCAGATTTCAATTGGGTTTTATTTTGAAATTCCATATCAGATCTGTCTGAAACTTATTAATGACATCGCCAGGCGAGACACTATCAGTGAGAAGTGAAATGTCTGAAAACTAGCAGTTATTTTTTTAGACTAACATAAACATATGGATAAAAAAAACACATTTATATCAGATTTCAATTGGGTTTAATTTTAAAATTCCACATCAGATCTGTCTGAAACTTAATAATGACATCACCAGGTGGGACACTATCAGTGAGAAGTGAAATGTCTCTCTAAAAACTAGCAGTTATTTCTTTACGCGTACATAAACAGATGGCAAAAACACATTTTTAGCAGATTTCAAATGAGTTTAATTTTGAAATTCCACATCAGATCTGTCTGAACCTTATTTAATGACATCACCAGGTGAGACACTATCAGTGAAAAGTTAAATGAATGACTAAAAAATAGCAGTTTTTTTTCTTAGACATATTTGAACATATGGCAAAAACACATTTATATCAGATTTCAATTGGGTTATATTTTGGAATTCCACATCAGATCTGTCTGAAACTTTTCATGTGACATCACGAGGTGGGACACTATCAATGTGAAGTGAAATGACTCTCTGAAAAGTAGCAGTTATTTTTTTAGACACACATAAACATATGGCAAAAACACATTTATATCAGATTTCAATTGGGTTTTATTTTGAAATTCCACATCAGATCTGTCTGAAACTAATTTAATGACTTCACCAGGTGGGACACTATCAGTGAGAAGTGAAATGAATCTGAAAAGTAGCAGTTATTTTTTTAGACATAGGTAAACATATGGCAAAAACACATTTTTAGCAGATTTCAATTGGGTTTTATTTTACAATTCCACATCAGATCTGTCTGAAACTTATTTAATGACATCACCAGGTGGGACACTATCAGTGAGAAGTGAAATGACTGAAAACTAACAGATATTGTTTTAGACATAGGTAAACATATGGCAAAAACACATTTATATCAGATTTCAATCGGGTTTAATTTTAAAATTCCACATCAGATCTGTCTGAAACTTATTAATGACATCACCAGGTGGGACACTATCAGTGAGAAGTGAAATGACTCTCTGAAAACTATCAGTTTTATTTTTTCATTTGACATACGTAAACATATGGCAAAAACACATTTATATCAGATTTCAATTGGGTTTTATTTTGAAATTCCATATTAGATCTGTCTGAAACTAATTTAATGACATCACCAGGTGGGACACTATCAGTGAGAAGTGAAATGTCTCTCTAAAAACTAGCAGTTATTTATTTACGCGTACATAAACATATGGCAAAAACACATTTATATCAGATTTTAATTGGGTTTAATTTTGAAATTCCACATCAGATCAGTCTGAAACTCCTTCCATGACATCACCATGTGGGACACTGTCCGTGAGAAGTGAAATGAATCTGAGAAGTCGCAGTTATTTTTTAAGACATAGGTAAACATATGGCAAAAACACATTTTTAGCAGATTTCAATTGGGTTTTATTTTAAATTTCCACATCAGATCTGTCTGAAACTTATTTAATGACATCACCGGGTGGGACACTATCAGTGAGAAGTGAAATGACTCTCTGAAAACTATCAGTTTTATTTTTTCTTTTGACATACGTAAACATATGGCAAAAACACATTTATATCGGATTTCAATTGGGTTTTATTTTGAAATTCCACATCAGATCTGTCTGAAACTCCTTCCATGACATCACCATGTGGGACACTGTCCGTGAGAAGTGAAATGAATCTGAAAAGTAGCAGTTATTTCTTTAGACATAGGTAAACATATGGCAAAAACAAATTTTTAGCAGATTTCAATTGGATTTAATTTTGAAATTCAACATCAGATCTGTCTAAAACTTATTTAATGACATCACCAGGTGGGACACTGTCAGTGAGAAGTGAAATGACTCTGAAAACTAGCAGTTATTTTTTTAGACTAACGTAAACATATGGATAAAAAAACACATTTATAGCAGATTTCAATTGGGTTTAATTTTGACATTCCACATCAGATCCCTCTGAAACTTTTCATGTGACATCACCAGGTGGGACACTATCAGTGAAAAGTTGAATGACTCTCTGAAAACTCAGCAGTTTTCTTTTTAGACATACGGAGACATATGGCAAAAACACATTTTTAGCAGATTTCAATTGGATTTTATTTTGAAATTCAACATCAGATCTGTCCGAAACTTATTTAATGACATCACCAGGTGGGACACTATCAGGGGGAAGTGAAAGGAATCTGAAAAGTAGCAGTTATTTTTTTAGACATAGGTAAACATATGGCAAAAACACATTTTTAGCAGATTTCAATTGGGTTTTATTTTACAATTCCACATCAGATCTGTCTGAAACTTATTTAATGACATCACCAGGTGGGACACTATCAGTGAGAAGTGAAATGACTGAAAACTAGCAGATATTTTTTTAGACATAGGTAAACATATGGCAAAAACACATTTATATCAGATTTCAAATGGGTTTAATTTTAAAATTCCACATCAGATCTGTCTGAAACTTATTAATGACATCACCAGGTGGGACACTATCAGTGAGAAGTGAAATGACTCTCTGAAAACTATCAGTTTAATTTTTGATTTTGACATACGTAAACATTTGGCAAAAACACATTTATATAAGATTTCAATTGGGTTTTATTTTGAAATTCCACGTCAGATCTGTCTGAAACTCCTTCCATGAAATCACCATGTGGGACACTGTCCGTGAGAAGTGAAATGAATCTGAAAAGTAGCAGTTATTTCTTTAGACATAGGTAAACATATGGCAAAAACACATTTTTAGTAGATTTCAATTGGGTTTAATTTTGAAATTCCACATCAGATCCCTCTGAAACTTTTCATGTGACATCACCAAGTGGGACACTATCAGTGAAAAGTTGAATGAATCTCTGAAAACTAGCAGTTTTCTTTTTAGACATACGTAAACATATGGCAAAAACACATTTTTAGCAGATTTCAATTGGATTTTATTTTGAAATTCCACAACAGATCTGTCCGAAACTTATTTAATGACATCACCAGGTGGGACACTGTCAGTGAGAAGTGAAATGACTCTGAAAAATAGCAGTTTTCTTTTTAGACATACGTAAACATATGGCAAAAACACATTTTTAGCAGATTTCAATTGGGTTTTATTTTGAAATTCCATATCAGATCTGTCTGAAACTTATTTAATGACATCGCCAGGTGAGACACTATCAGTGAGAAGTGAAATGACTGAAAACTAGCAGTTATTTTTTTAGACTAACATAAACATATAGATAAAAAAAACACATTTATATCAGATTTCAATTGGGTTTAATTTTAAAATTCCACATCAGATCTGTCTGAAACTTAATAATGACATCACCAGGTGGGACACTATCAGTGAGAAGTGAAATGTCTCTCTAAAAACTAGCAGTTATTTCTTTACGCGTACATAAACATATGGCAAAAACACATTTTTAGCAGATTTCAAATGAGTTTAATTTTGAAATTCCACATCAGATCTGTCTGAACCTTATTTAATGACATCACCAGGTGGGACACTATCAGTGAAAAGTTAAATGAATGACTAAAAAATAGCAGTTTTTTTTCTTAGACATATTTGAACATATGGCAAAAACACATTTATATCAGATTTCAATTGGGTTATATTTTGGAATTCCACATCAGATCTGTCTGAAACTTTTCATGTGACATCACCAGGTGCGACACTATCAATTTGAAGTGAAATGACTCTCAGAAAAGTAGCAGTTATTTTTTTAGACACACATAAACATATGGCAAAAACACATTTATATCAGATTTCAGTTGGGTTTTATTTTGAAATTCCACATCAGATCCCTCTGAAACTTATTTAATGACATCACCAGGTGGGACACTATCAGTGAGAAGTGAAATGACTGAAAACTAACAGATATTGTTTTAGACATAGGTAAACATATGGCAAAAACACATTTATATCAGATTTCAATCGGGTTTAATTTTAAAATTCCACATCAGATCTGTCTGAAACTTATTAATGACATCACCAGGTGGGACACTATCAGTGAGAAGTGAAATGACTCTCTGAAAACTATCAGTTTTATTTTTTCTTTTGACATACGTAAACATATGGCAAAAACACATTTATATCAGATTTCAATTGGGTTTTATTTTGAAATTCCACATTAGATCTGTCTGAAACTAATTTAATGACATCACCAGGTGGGACACTATCAGTGAGAAGTGAAATGTCTCTCTAAAAACTAGCAGTTATTTATTTACGCGTACATAAACATATGGCAAAAACACATTTATATCAGATTTTAATTGGGTTTAATTTTGAAATTCCACATCAGATCAGTCTGAAACTCCTTCCATGACATCACCATGTGGGACACTGTCCGTGAGAAGTGAAATGAATCTGAGAAGTCGCAGTTATTTTTTAAGACATAGGTAAACATATGGCAAAAACACATTTTTAGCAGATTTCAATTGGGTTTTATTTTAAATTTCCACATCAGATCTGTCTGAAACTTATTTAATGACATCACCGGGTGGGACACTATCAGTGAGAAGTGAAATGACTCTCTGAAAACTATCAGTTTTATTTTTTCTTTTGACATACGTAAACATATGGCAAAAACACATTTATATCGGATTTCAATTGGGTTTAATTTTAAAATTCCACATCAGATCTGTCTGAAACTCCTTCCATGACATCACCATGTGGGACACTGTCCGTGAGAAGTGAAATGAATCTGAAAAGTAGCAGTTATTTCTTTAGACATAGGTAAACATATGGCAAAAACAAATTTTTAGCAGATTTCAATTGGATTTAATTTTGAAATTCAACATCAGATCTGTCTAAAACTTATTTAATGACATCACCAGGTGGGACACTGTCAGTGAGAAGTGAAATGACTCTGAAAACTAGCAGTTATTTTTTTAGACTAACGTAAACATATGGATAAAAAAACACATTTATAGCAGATTTCAATTGGGTTTAATTTTGACATTCCACATCAGATCCCTCTGAAACTTTTCATGTGACATCACCAGGTGGGACACTATCAGTGAAAAGTTGAATGACTCTCTGAAAACTCAGCAGTTATCTTTTTAGACATACGGAGACATATGGCAAAAACACATTTTTAGCAGATTTCAATTGGATTTTATTTTGAAATTCAACATCAGATCTGTCCGAAACTTATTTAATGACATCACCAGGTGGGACACTGTCAGGGGGAAGTGAAAGGAATCTGAAAAGTAGCAGTTATTTTTTTAGACATAGGTAAACATATGGCAAAAACACATTTTTAGCAGATTTCAATTGGGTTTTATTTTACAATTCCACATCAGATCTGTCTGAAACTTATTTAATGACATCACCAGGTGGGACACTATCAGTGAGAAGTGAAATGACTGAAAACTAGCAGATATTTTTTTAGACATAGGTAAACATATGGCAAAAACACATTTATATCAGATTTCAAATGGGTTTAATTTTAAAATTCCACATCAGATCTGTCTGAAACTTATTAATGACATCACCAGGTGGGACACTATCAGTGAGAAGTGAAATGACTCTCTGAAAACTATCAGTTTAATTTTTGATTTTGACATACGTAAACATTTGGCAAAAACACATTTATATAAGATTTCAATTGGGTTTTATTTTGAAATTCCACGTCAGATCTGTCTTAAACTCCTTCCATGAAATCACCATGTGGGACACTGTCCGTGAGAAGTGAAATGAATCTGAAAAGTAGCAGTTATTTCTTTAGACATAGGTAAACATATGGCAAAAACACATTTTTAGTAGATTTCAATTGGGTTTAATTTTGAAATTCCACATCAGATCCCTTTGAAACTTTTCATGTGACATCACCAAGTGGGACACTATCAGTGAAAAGTTGAATGAATCTCTGAAAACTAGCAGTTTTCTTTTTAGACATACGTAAACATATGGCAAAAACACATTTTTAGCAGATTTCAATTGGATTTTATTTTGAAATTCCACAACAGATCTGTCCGAAACTTATTTAATGACATCACCAGGTGGGACACTGTCAGTGAGAAGTGAAATGACTCTGAAAAATAGCAGTTTTCTTTTTAGACATACGTAAAAATATGGCAAAAACACATTTTTAGCAGATTTCAATTGGGTTTTATTTTGAAATTCCATATCAGATCTGTCTGAAACTTATTTAATGACATCGCCAGGTGAGACACTATCAGTGAGAAGTGAAATGACTGAAAACTAGCAGTTATTTTTTTAGACTAACATAAACATATGGATAAAAAAAACACATTTATATCAGATTTCAATTGGGTTTAATTTTAAAATTCCACATCAGATCTGTCTGAAACTTAATAATGACATCACCAGGTGGGACACTATCAGTGAGAAGTGAAATGTCTCTCTAAAAACTAGCAGTTATTTCTTTACGCGTACATAAACATATGGCAAAAACACATTTTTAGCAGATTTCAAATGAGTTTAATTTTGAAATTCCACATCAGATCTGTCTGAACCTTATTTAATGACATCACCAGGTGGGACACTATCAGTGAAAAGTTAAATGAATGACTAAAAAATAGCAGTTTTTTTTCTTAGACATATTTGAACATATGGCAAAAACACATTTATATCAGATTTCAATTGGGTTATATTTTGGAATTCCACATCAGATCTGTCTGAAACTTTTCATGTGACATCACCAGGTGCGACACTATCAATTTGAAGTGAAATGACTCTCAGAAAAGTAGCAGTTATTTTTTTAGACACACATAAACATATGGCAAAAACACATTTATATCAGATTTCAATTGGGTTTTATTTTGAAATTCCACATCAGATCTGTCTGAAACTTATTTAATGACATCACCAGGTGGGACACTATCAGTGAGAAGTGAAATGACTGAAAACTAACAGATATTGTTTTAGACATAGGTAAACATATGGCAAAAACACATTTATATCAGATTTCAATCGGGTTTAATTTTAAAATTCCACATCAGATCTGTCTGAAACTTATTAATGACATCACCAGGTGGGACACTATCAGTGAGAAGTGAAATGACTCTCTGAAAACTATCAGTTTTATTTTTTCTTTTGACATACGTAAACATATGGCAAAAACACATTTATATCAGATTTCAATTGGGTTTTATTTTGAAATTCCACATTAGATCTGTCTGAAACTAATTTAATGACATCACCAGGTGGGACACTATCAGTGAGAAGTGAAATGTCTCTCTAAAAACTAGCAGTTATTTATTTACGCGTACATAAACATATGGCAAAAACACATTTATATCAGATTTTAATTGGGTTTAATTTTGAAATTCCACATCAGATCAGTCTGAAACTCCTTCCATGACATCACCATGTGGGACACTGTCCGTGAGAAGTGAAATGAATCTGAGAAGTCGCAGTTATTTTTTAAGACATAGGTAAACATATGGCAAAAACACATTTTTAGCAGATTTCAATTGGGTTTTATTTTAAATTTCCACATCAGATCTGTCTGAAACTTATTTAATGACATCACCGGGTGGGACACTATCATTGAGAAGTGAAATGACTCTCTGAAAACTATCAGTTTTATTTTTTCTTTTGACATACGTAAACATATGGCAAAAACACATTTATATCGGATTTCAATTGGGTTTTATTTTGAAATTCCACATCAGATCTGTCTGAAACTCCTTCCATGACATCACCATGTGGGACACTGTCCGTGAGAAGTGAAATGAATCTGAAAAGTAGCAGTTATTTCTTTAGACATAGGTAAACATATGGCAAAAACAAATTTTTAGCAGATTTCAATTGGATTTAATTTTGAAATTCAACATCAGATCTGTCTAAAACTTATTTAATGACATCACCAGGTGGGACACTGTCAGTGAGAAGTGAAATGACTCTGAAAACTAGCAGTTATTTTTTTAGACTAACGTAAACATATGGATAAAAAAACACATTTATAGCAGATTTCAATTGGGTTTAATTTTGACATTCCACATCAGATCCCTCTGAAACTTTTCATGTGACATCACCAGGTGGGACACTATCAGTGAAAAGTTGAATGACTCTCTGAAAACTCAGCAGTTTTCTTTTTAGACATACGGAGACATATGGCAAAAACACATTTTTAGCAGATTTCAATTGGATTTTATTTTGAAATTCCACATCAGATCTGTCCGAAACTTATTTAATGACATCACCAGGTGGGACACTATCAGTGAGAAGTGAAAGGAATCTGAAAAGTAGCAGTTATTTTTTTAGACATAGGTAAACATATGGCAAAAACACATTTTTAGCAGATTTCAATTGGGTTTTATTTTACAATTCCACATCAGATCTGTCTGAAACTTATTTAATGACATCACCAGGTGGGACACTATCAGTGAGAAGTGAAATGACTGAAAACTAGCAGATATTTTTTTAGACATAGGTAAACATATGGCAAAAACATATTTATATCAGATTTCAAATGGGTTTAATTTTAAAATTCCACATCAGATCTGTCTGAAACTTATTAATGACATCACCAGGTGGGACACTATCAGTGAGAAGTGAAATGACTCTCTGAAAACTATCAGTTTAATTTTTGATTTTGACATACGTAAACATTTGGCAAAAACACATTTATATAAGATTTCAATTGGGTTTTATTTTGAAATTCCACGTCAGATCTGTCTTAAACTCCTTCCATGAAATCACCATGTGGGACACTGTCCGTGAGAAGTGAAATGAATCTGAAAAGTAGCAGTTATTTCTTTAGACATAGGTAAACATATGGCAAAAACACATTTTTAGTAGATTTCAATTGGGTTTTATTTTAAATTTCCACATCAGATCTGTCTGAAACTTATTTAATGACATCACCGGGTGGGACACTATCAGTGAGAAGTGAAATGACTCTCTGAAAACTATCAGTTTTATTTTTTCTTTTGACATACGTAAACATATGGCAAAAACACATTTATATCGGATTTCAATTGGGTTTAATTTTAAAATTCCACATCAGATCTGTCTGAAACTCCTTCCATGACATCACCATGTGGGACACTGTCCGTGAGAAGTGAAATGAATCTGAAAAGTAGCAGTTATTTCTTTAGACATAGGTAAACATATGGCAAAAACAATTTTTTAGCAGATTTCAATTGGATTTAATTTTGAAATTCAACATCAGATCTGTCTAAAACTTATTTAATGACATCACCAGGTGGGACACTGTCAGTGAGAAGTGAAATGACTCTGAAAACTAGCAGTTATTTTTTTAGACTAACGTAAACATATGGATAAAAAAACACATTTATAGCAGATTTCAATTGGGTTTAATTTTGACATTCCACATCAGATCCCTCTGAAACTTTTCATGTGACATCACCAGGTGGGACACTATCAGTGAAAAGTTGAATGACTCTCTGAAAACTCAGCAGTTATCTTTTTAGACATACGGAGACATATGGCAAAAACACATTTTTAGCAGATTTCAATTGGATTTTATTTTGAAATTCAACATCAGATCTGTCCGAAACTTATTTAATGACATCACCAGGTGGGACACTGTCAGGGGGAAGTGAAAGGAATCTGAAAAGTAGCAGTTATTTTTTTAGACATAGGTAAACATATGGCAAAAACACATTTTTAGCAGATTTCAATTGGGTTTTATTTTACAATTCCACATCAGATCTGTCTGAAACTTATTTAATGACATCACCAGGTGGGACACTATCAGTGAGAAGTGAAATGACTGAAAACTAGCAGATATTTTTTTAGACATAGGTAAACATATGGCAAAAACACATTTATATCAGATTTCAAATGGGTTTAATTTTAAAATTCCACATCAGATCTGTCTGAAACTTATTAATGACATCACCAGGTGGGACACTATCAGTGAGAAGTGAAATGACTCTCTGAAAACTATCAGTTTAATTTTTGATTTTGACATACGTAAACATTTGGCAAAAACACATTTATATAAGATTTCAATTGGGTTTTATTTTGAAATTCCACGTCAGATCTGTCTTAAACTCCTTCCATGAAATCACCATGTGGGACACTGTCCGTGAGAAGTGAAATGAATCTGAAAAGTAGCAGTTATTTCTTTAGACATAGGTAAACATATGGCAAAAACACATTTTTAGTAGATTTCAATTGGGTTTAATTTTGAAATTCCACATCAGATCCCTTTGAAACTTTTCATGTGACATCACCAAGTGGGACACTATCAGTGAAAAGTTGAATGAATCTCTGAAAACTAGCAGTTTTCTTTTTAGACATACGTAAACATATGGCAAAAACACATTTTTAGCAGATTTCAATTGGATTTTATTTTGAAATTCCACAACAGATCTGTCCGAAACTTATTTAATGACATCACCAGGTGGGACACTGTCAGTGAGAAGTGAAATGACTCTGAAAAATAGCAGTTTTCTTTTTAGACATACGTAAAAATATGGCAAAAACACATTTTTAGCAGATTTCAATTGGGTTTTATTTTGAAATTCCATATCAGATCTGTCTGAAACTTATTTAATGACATCGCCAGGTGAGACACTATCAGTGAGAAGTGAAATGACTGAAAACTAGCAGTTATTTTTTTAGACTAACATAAACATATGGATAAAAAAAACACATTTATATCAGATTTCAATTGGGTTTAATTTTAAAATTCCACATCAGATCTGTCTGAAACTTAATAATGACATCACCAGGTGGGACACTATCAGTGAGAAGTGAAATGTCTCTCTAAAAACTAGCAGTTATTTCTTTACGCGTACATAAACATATGGCAAAAACACATTTTTAGCAGATTTCAAATGAGTTTAATTTTGAAATTCCACATCAGATCTGTCTGAACCTTATTTAATGACATCACCAGGTGGGACACTATCAGTGAAAAGTTAAATGAATGACTAAAAAATAGCAGTTTTTTTTCTTAGACATATTTGAACATATGGCAAAAACACATTTATATCAGATTTCAATTGGGTTATATTTTGGAATTCCACATCAGATCTGTCTGAAACTTTTCATGTGACATCACCAGGTGCGACACTATCAATTTGAAGTGAAATGACTCTCAGAAAAGTAGCAGTTATTTTTTTAGACACACATAAACATATGGCAAAAACACATTTATATCAGATTTCAATTGGGTTTTATTTTGAAATTCCACATCAGATCTGTCTGAAACTTATTTAATGACATCACCAGGTGGGACACTATCAGTGAGAAGTGAAATGACTGAAAACTAACAGATATTGTTTTAGACATAGGTAAACATATGGCAAAAACACATTTATATCAGATTTCAATCGGGTTTAATTTTAAAATTCCACATCAGATCTGTCTGAAACTTATTAATGACATCACCAGGTGGGACACTATCAGTGAGAAGTGAAATGACTCTCTGAAAACTATCAGTTTTATTTTTTCTTTTGACATACGTAAACATATGGCAAAAACACATTTATATCAGATTTCAATTGGGTTTTATTTTGAAATTCCACATTAGATCTGTCTGAAACTAATTTAATGACATCACCAGGTGGGACACTATCAGTGAGAAGTGAAATGTCTCTCTAAAAACTAGCAGTTATTTATTTACGCGTACATAAACATATGGCAAAAACACATTTATATCAGATTTTAATTGGGTTTAATTTTGAAATTCCACATCAGATCAGTCTGAAACTCCTTCCATGACATCACCATGTGGGACACTGTCCGTGAGAAGTGAAATGAATCTGAGAAGTCGCAGTTATTTTTTAAGACATAGGTAAACATATGGCAAAAACACATTTTTAGCAGATTTCAATTGGGTTTTATTTTAAATTTCCACATCAGATCTGTCTGAAACTTATTTAATGACATCACCGGGTGGGACACTATCATTGAGAAGTGAAATGACTCTCTGAAAACTATCAGTTTTATTTTTTCTTTTGACATACGTAAACATATGGCAAAAACACATTTATATCGGATTTCAATTGGGTTTTATTTTGAAATTCCACATCAGATCTGTCCGAAACTTATTTAATGACATCACCATGTGGGACACTATCAGTGAGAAGTGAAAGGAATCTGAAAAGTAGCAGTTATTTTTTTAGACATAGGTAAACATATGGCAAAAACACATTTTTAGCAGATTTCAATTGGGTTTTATTTTACAATTCCACATCAGATCTGTCTGAAACTTATTTAATGACATCACCAGGTGGGACACTATCAGTGAGAAGTGAAATGACTGAAAACTAGCAGATATTTTTTTAGACATAGGTAAACATATGGCAAAAACATATTTATATCAGATTTCAAATGGGTTTAATTTTAAAATTCCACATCAGATCTGTCTGAAACTTATTAATGACATCACCAGGTGGGACACTATCAGTGAGAAGTGAAATGACTCTCTGAAAACTATCAGTTTAATTTTTGATTTTGACATACGTAAACATTTGGCAAAAACACATTTATATAAGATTTCAATTGGGTTTTATTTTGAAATTCCACGTCAGATCTGTCTTAAACTCCTTCCATGAAATCACCATGTGGGACACTGTCCGTGAGAAGTGAAATGAATCTGAAAAGTAGCAGTTATTTCTTTAGACATAGGTAAACATATGGCAAAAACACATTTTTAGTAGATTTCAATTGGGTTTAATTTTGAAATTCCACATCAGATCCCTCTGAAACTTTTCATGTGACATCACCAAGTGGGACACTATCAGTGAAAAGTTGAATGAATCTCTGAAAACTAGCAGTTTTCTTTTTAGACATACGTAAACATATGGCAAAAACACATTTTTAGCAGATTTCAATTGGATTTTATTTTGAAATTCCACAACAGATCTGTCCGAAACTTATTTAATGACATCACCAGGTGGGACACTGTCAGTGAGAAGTGAAATGACTCTGAAAAATAGCAGTTTTCTTTTTAGACATACGTAAACATATGGCAAAAACACATTTTTAGCAGATTTCAATTGGGTTTTATTTTGAAATTCCATATCAGATCTGTCTGAAACTTATTTAATGACATCGCCAGGTGAGACACTATCAGTGAGAAGTGAAATGACTGAAAACTAGCAGTTGTTTTTTTAGACTAACATAAACATATGGATAAAAAAAACACATTTATATCAGATTTCAATTGGGTTTAATTTTAAAATTCCACATCAGATCTGTCTGAAACTTAATAATGACATCACCAGGTGGGACACTATCAGTGAGAAGTGAAATGTCTCTCTAAAAACTAGCAGTTATTTCTTTACGCGTACATAAACATATGGCAAAAACACATTTTTAGCAGATTTCAAATGAGTTTAATTTTGAAATTCCACATCAGATCTGTCTGAACCTTATTTAATGACATCACCAGGTGGGACACTATCAGTGAAAAGTTAAATGAATGACTAAAAAATAGCAGTTTTTTTTCTTAGACATATTTGAACATATGGCAAAAACACATTTATATCAGATTTCAATTGGGTTATATTTTGAAATTCCACATCAGATCTGTCTGAAACTCCTTCCATGACATCACCATGTGGGACACTGTCCGTGAGAAGTGAAATGAATCTGAAAAGTAGCAGTTATTTCTTTAGACATAGGTAAACATATGGCAAAAACAAATTTTTAGCAGATTTCAATTGGATTTAATTTTGAAATTCAACATCAGATCTGTCTAAAACTTATTTAATGACATCACCAGGTGGGACACTGTCAGTGAGAAGTGAAATGACTCTGAAAACTAGCAGTTATTTTTTAGACATACATAAACATATGGCAAAAACACATTTATATCAGATTTCAATTGGGTTTTATTTTGAAATTCCACATCAGATCTGTCTGAAACTCCTTCCATGACATCACCATGTGGGACACTGTCCATGAAAAGTGAAATGAATCTGAAAAGTAGCAGTTATTTCTTTAGACATAGGTAAACATATGGCAAAAACAAATTTTTAGCAGATTTCAATTGGATTTTATTTTGAAATTCAACATCAGATCTGTCCGAAACTTATTTAATGACATCACCAGGTGGGACACTATCAGGGGGAAGTGAAAGGAATCTGAAAAGTAGCAGTTATTTTTTTAGACATAGGTAAACATATGGCAAAAACACATTTTTAGCAGATTTCAATTGGGTTTTATTTTACAATTCCACATCAGATCTGTCTGAAACTTATTTAATGACATCACCAGGTGGGACACTATCAGTGAGAAGTGAAATGACTGAAAACTAGCAGATATTTTTTTAGACATAGGTAAACATATGGCAAAAACACATTTATATCAGATTTCAAATGGGTTTAATTTTAAAATTCCACATCAGATCTGTCTGAAACTTATTAATGACATCACCAGGTGGGACACTATCAGTGAGAAGTGAAATGACTCTCTGAAAACTATCAGTTTAATTTTTGATTTTGACATACGTAAACATTTGGCAAAAACACATTTATATAAGATTTCAATTGGGTTTTATTTTGAAATTCCACGTCAGATCTGTCTGAAACTCCTTCCATGAAATCACCATGTGGGACACTGTCCGTGAGAAGTGAAATGAATCTGAAAAGTAGCAGTTATTTCTTTAGACATAGGTAAACATATGGCAAAAACACATTTTTAGTAGATTTCAATTGGGTTTAATTTTGAAATTCCACATCAGATCCCTCTGAAACTTTTCATGTGACATCACCAAGTGGGACACTATCAGTGAAAAGTTGAATGAATCTCTGAAAACTAGCAGTTTTCTTTTTAGACATACGTAAACATATGGCAAAAACACATTTTTAGCAGATTTCAATTGGATTTTATTTTGAAATTCCACAACAGATCTGTCCGAAACTTATTTAATGACATCACCAGGTGGGACACTGTCAGTGAGAAGTGAAATGACTCTGAAAAATAGCAGTTTTCTTTTTAGACATACGTAAACATATGGCAAAAACACATTTTTAGCAGATTTCAATTGGGTTTTATTTTGAAATTCCATATCAGATCTGTCTGAAACTTATTTAATGACATCGCCAGGTGAGACACTATCAGTGAGAAGTGAATTGACTGAAAACTAGCAGTTATTTTTTTAGACTAACATAAACATATAGATAAAAAAAACACATTTATATCAGATTTCAATTGGGTTTAATTTTAAAATTCCACATCAGATCTGTCTGAAACTTAATAATGACATCACCAGGTGGGACACTATCAGTGAGAAGTGAAATGTCTCTCTAAAAACTAGCAGTTATTTCTTTACGCGTACATAAACATATGGCAAAAACACATTTTTAGCAGATTTCAAATGAGTTTAATTTTGAAATTCCACATCAGATCTGTCTGAACCTTATTTAATGACATCACCAGGTGGGACACTATCAGTGAAAAGTTAAATGAATGACTAAAAAATAGCAGTTTTTTTTCTTAGACATATTTGAACATATGGCAAAAACACATTTATATCAGATTTCAATTGGGTTATATTTTGGAATTCCACATCAGATCTGTCTGAAACTTTTCATGTGACATCACCAGGTGCGACACTATCAATTTGAAGTGAAATGACTCTCAGAAAAGTAGCAGTTATTTTTTTAGACACACATAAACATATGGCAAAAACACATTTATATCAGATTTCAGTTGGGTTTTATTTTGAAATTCCACATCAGATCCCTCTGAAACTTATTTAATGACATCACCAGGTGGGACACTATCAGTGAGAAGTGAAATGACTGAAAACTAACAGATATTGTTTTAGACATAGGTAAACATATGGCAAAAACACATTTATATCAGATTTCAATCGGGTTTAATTTTAAAATTCCACATCAGATCTGTCTGAAACTTATTAATGACATCACCAGGTGGGACACTATCAGTGAGAAGTGAAATGACTCTCTGAAAACTATCAGTTTTATTTTTTCTTTTGACATACGTAAACATATGGCAAAAACACATTTATATCAGGTTTCAATTGGGTTTTATTTTGAAATTCCACATTAGATCTGTCTGAAACTAATTTAATGAGATCACCAGGTGGGACACTATCAGTGAGAAGTGAAATGTCTCTCTAAAAACTAGCAGTTATTTATTTACGCGTACATAAACATATGGCAAAAACACATTTATATCAGATTTTAATTGGGTTTAATTTTGAAATTCCACATCAGATCAGTCTGAAACTCCTTCCATGACATCACCATGTGGGACACTGTCCGTGAGAAGTGAAATGAATCTGAGAAGTCGCAGTTATTTTTTAAGACATAGGTAAACATATGGCAAAAACACATTTTTAGCAGATTTCAATTGGGTTTTATTTTAAATTTCCACATCAGATCTGTCTGAAACTTATTTAATGACATCACCGGGTGGGACACTATCAGTGAGAAGTGAAATGACTCTCTGAAAACTATCAGTTTTATTTTTTCTTTTGACATACGTAAACATATGGCAAAAACACATTTATATCGGATTTCAATTGGGTTTTATTTTGAAATTCCACATCAGATCTGTCTGAAACTCCTTCCATGACATCACCATGTGGGACACTGTCCGTGAGAAGTGAAATGAATCTGAAAAGTAGCAGTTATTTCTTTAGACATAGGTAAACATATGGCAAAAACAAATTTTTAGCAGATTTCAATTGGATTTAATTTTGAAATTCAACATCAGATCTGTCTAAAACTTATTTAATGACATCACCAGGTGGGACACTGTCAGTGAGAAGTGAAATGACTCTGAAAACTAGCAGTTATTTTTTTAGACTAACGTAAACATATGGATAAAAAAACACATTTATAGCAGATTTCAATTGGGTTTAATTTTGACATTCCACATCAGATCCCTCTGAAACTTTTCATGTGACATCACCAGGTGGGACACTATCAGTGAAAAGTTGAATGACTCTCTGAAAACTCAGCAGTTATCTTTTTAGACATACGGAGACATATGGCAAAAACACATTTTTAGCAGATTTCAATTGGATTTTTTTTTGAAATTCAACATCAGATCTGTCCGAAACTTATTTAATGACATCACCAGGTGGGACACTGTCAGGGGGAAGTGAAAGGAATCTGAAAAGTAGCAGTTATTTTTTTAGACATAGGTAAACATATGGCAAAAACACATTTTTAGCAGATTTCAATTGGGTTTTATTTTACAATTCCACATCAGATCTGTCTGAAACTTATTTAATGACATCACCAGGTGGGACACTATCAGTGAGAAGTGAAATGACTGAAAACTAGCAGATATTTTTTTAGACATAGGTAAACATATGGCAAAAACACATTTATATCAGATTTCAAATGGGTTTAATTTTAAAATTCCACATCAGATCTGTCTGAAACTTATTAATGACATCACCAGGTGGGACACTATCAGTGAGAAGTGAAATGACTCTCTGAAAACTATCAGTTTAATTTTTGATTTTGACATACGTAAACATTTGGCAAAAACACATTTATATAAGATTTCAATTGGGTTTTATTTTGAAATTCCACGTCAGATCTGTCTGAAACTCCTTCCATGAAATCACCATGTGGGACACTGTCCGTGAGAAGTGAAATGAATCTGAAAAGTAGCAGTTATTTCTTTAGACATAGGTAAACATATGGCAAAAACACATTTTTAGTAGATTTCAATTGGGTTTAATTTTGAAATTCCACATCAGATCCCTTTGAAACTTTTCATGTGACATCACCAAGTGGGACACTATCAGTGAAAAGTTGAATGAATCTCTGAAAACTAGCAGTTTTCTTTTTAGACATACGTAAACATATGGCAAAAACACATTTTTAGCAGATTTCAATTGGATTTTATTTTGAAATTCCACAACAGATCTGTCCGAAACTTATTTAATGACATCACCAGGTGGGACACTGTCAGTGAGAAGTGAAATGACTCTGAAAAATAGCAGTTTTCTTTTTAGACATACGTAAAAATATGGCAAAAACACATTTTTAGCAGATTTCAATTGGGTTTTATTTTGAAATTCCATATCAGATCTGTCTGAAACTTATTTAATGACATCGCCAGGTGAGACACTATCAGTGAGAAGTGAAATGACTGAAAACTAGCAGTTATTTTTTTAGACTAACATAAACATATGGATAAAAAAAACACATTTATATCAGATTTCAATTGGGTTTAATTTTAAAATTCCACATCAGATCTGTCTGAAACTTAATAATGACATCACCAGGTGGGACACTATCAGTGAGAAGTGAAATGTCTCTCTAAAAACTAGCAGTTATTTCTTTACGCGTACATAAACATATGGCAAAAACACATTTTTAGCAGATTTCAAATGAGTTTAATTTTGAAATTCCACATCAGATCTGTCTGAACCTTATTTAATGACATCACCAGGTGGGACACTATCAGTGAAAAGTTAAATGAATGACTAAAAAATAGCAGTTTTTTTTCTTAGACATATTTGAACATATGGCAAAAACACATTTATATCAGATTTCAATTGGGTTATATTTTGGAATTCCACATCAGATCTGTCTGAAACTTTTCATGTGACATCACCAGGTGCGACACTATCAATTTGAAGTGAAATGACTCTCAGAAAAGTAGCAGTTATTTTTTTAGACACACATAAACATATGGCAAAAACACATTTATATCAGATTTCAATTGGGTTTTATTTTGAAATTCCACATCAGATCTGTCTGAAACTTATTTAATGACATCACCAGGTGGGACACTATCAGTGAGAAGTGAAATGACTGAAAACTAACAGATATTGTTTTAGACATAGGTAAACATATGGCAAAAACACATTTATATCAGATTTCAATCGGGTTTAATTTTAAAATTCCACATCAGATCTGTCTGAAACTTATTAATGACATCACCAGGTGGGACACTATCAGTGAGAAGTGAAATGACTCTCTGAAAACTATCAGTTTTATTTTTTCTTTTGACATACGTAAACATATGGCAAAAACACATTTATATCAGATTTCAATTGGGTTTTATTTTGAAATTCCACATTAGATCTGTCTGAAACTAATTTAATGACATCACCAGGTGGGACACTATCAGTGAGAAGTGAAATGTCTCTCTAAAAACTAGCAGTTATTTATTTACGCGTACATAAACATATGGCAAAAACACATTTATATCAGATTTTAATTGGGTTTAATTTTGAAATTCCACATCAGATCAGTCTGAAACTCCTTCCATGACATCACCATGTGGGACACTGTCCGTGAGAAGTGAAATGAATCTGAGAAGTCGCAGTTATTTTTTAAGACATAGGTAAACATATGGCAAAAACACATTTTTAGCAGATTTCAATTGGGTTTTATTTTAAATTTCCACATCAGATCTGTCTGAAACTTATTTAATGACATCACCGGGTGGGACACTATCATTGAGAAGTGAAATGACTCTCTGAAAACTATCAGTTTTATTTTTTCTTTTGACATACGTAAACATATGGCAAAAACACATTTATATCGGATTTCAATTGGGTTTTATTTTGAAATTCCACATCAGATCTGTCTGAAACTCCTTCCATGACATCACCATGTGGGACACTGTCCGTGAGAAGTGAAATGAATCTGAAAAGTAGCAGTTATTTCTTTAGACATAGGTAAACATATGGCAAAAACAAATTTTTAGCAGATTTCAATTGGATTTAATTTTGAAATTCAACATCAGATCTGTCTAAAACTTATTTAATGACATCACCAGGTGGGACACTGTCAGTGAGAAGTGAAATGACTCTGAAAACTAGCAGTTATTTTTTTAGACTAACGTAAACATATGGATAAAAAAACACATTTATAGCAGATTTCAATTGGGTTTAATTTTGACATTCCACATCAGATCCCTCTGAAACTTTTCATGTGACATCACCAGGTGGGACACTATCAGTGAAAAGTTGAATGACTCTCTGAAAACTCAGCAGTTTTCTTTTTAGACATACGGAGACATATGGCAAAAACACATTTTTAGCAGATTTCAATTGGATTTTATTTTGAAATTCCACATCAGATCTGTCCGAAACTTATTTAATGACATCACCAGGTGGGACACTATCAGTGAGAAGTGAAAGGAATCTGAAAAGTAGCAGTTATTTTTTTAGACATAGGTAAACATATGGCAAAAACACATTTTTAGCAGATTTCAATTGGGTTTTATTTTACAATTCCACATCAGATCTGTCTGAAACTTATTTAATGACATCACCAGGTGGGACACTATCAGTGAGAAGTGAAATGACTGAAAACTAGCAGATATTTTTTTAGACATAGGTAAACATATGGCAAAAACATATTTATATCAGATTTCAAATGGGTTTAATTTTAAAATTCCACATCAGATCTGTCTGAAACTTATTAATGACATCACCAGGTGGGACACTATCAGTGAGAAGTGAAATGACTCTCTGAAAACTATCAGTTTAATTTTTGATTTTGACATACGTAAACATTTGGCAAAAACACATTTATATAAGATTTCAATTGGGTTTTATTTTGAAATTCCACGTCAGATCTGTCTTAAACTCCTTCCATGAAATCACCATGTGGGACACTGTCCGTGAGAAGTGAAATGAATCTGAAAAGTAGCAGTTATTTCTTTAGACATAGGTAAACATATGGCAAAAACACATTTTTAGTAGATTTCAATTGGGTTTAATTTTGAAATTCCACATCAGATCCCTCTGAAACTTTTCATGTGACATCACCAAGTGGGACACTATCAGTGAAAAGTTGAATGAATCTCTGAAAACTAGCAGTTTTCTTTTTAGACATACGTAAACATATGGCAAAAACACATTTTTAGCAGATTTCAATTGGATTTTATTTTGAAATTCCACAACAGATCTGTCCGAAACTTATTTAATGACATCACCAGGTGGGACACTGTCAGTGAGAAGTGAAATGACTCTGAAAAATAGCAGTTTTCTTTTTAGACATACGTAAACATATGGCAAAAACACATTTTTAGCAGATTTCAATTGGGTTTTATTTTGAAATTCCATATCAGATCTGTCTGAAACTTATTTAATGACATCGCCAGGTGAGACACTATCAGTGAGAAGTGAAATGACTGAAAACTAGCAGTTGTTTTTTTAGACTAACATAAACATATGGATAAAAAAACACATTTATATCAGATTTCAATTGGGTTTAATTTTAAAATTCCACATCAGATCTGTCTGAAACTTAATAATGACATCACCAGGTGGGACACTATCAGTGAGAAGTGAAATGTCTCTCTAAAAACTAGCAGTTATTTCTTTACGCGTACATAAACATATGGCAAAAACACATTTTTAGCAGATTTCAAATGAGTTTAATTTTGAAATTCCACATCAGATCTGTCTGAACCTTATTTAATGACATCACCAGGTGGGACACTATCAGTGAAAAGTTAAATGAATGACTAAAAAATAGCAGTTTTTTTTCTTAGACATATTTGAACATATGGCAAAAACACATTTATATCAGATTTCAATTGGGTTATATTTTGGAATTCCACATCAGATCTGTCTGAAACTTTTCATGTGACATCACCAGGTGCGACACTATCAATTTGAAGTGAAATGACTCTCAGAAAAGTAGCAGTTATTTTTTTAGACATACATAAACATATGGCAAAAACACATTTATATCAGATTTCAATTGGGTTTTATTTTGAAATTCCACATCAGATCTGTCTGAAACTCCTTCCATGACATCACCATGTGGGACACTGTCCATGAAAAGTGAAATGAATCTGAAAAGTAGCAGTTATTTCTTTAGACATAGGTAAACATATGGCAAAAACAAATTTTTAGCAGATTTCAATTGGATTTAATTTTGAAATTCAACATCAGATCTGTCTAAAACTTATTTAATGACATCACCAGGTGGGACACTGTCAGTGAGAAGTGAAATAATTCTGAAAAATAGCAGTTATTTTTTTAGACTAACGTAAACATATGGATAAAAACACACATTTATAGCAGATTTCAATTGGGTTTTATTTTACAATTCCACATCAGATCTGTCTGAAACTTATTAATGACATCACCAGGTGGGACACTATCAGTGAGAAGTGAAATGACTCTCTGAAAACTATCAGTTTAATTTTTGATTTTGACATACGTAAACATTTGGCAAAAACACATTTATATAAGATTTCAATTGGGTTTTATTTTGAAATTCCACGTCAGATCTGTCTTAAACTCCTTCCATGAAATCACCATGTGGGACACTGTCCGTGAGAAGTGAAATGAATCTGAAAAGTAGCAGTTATTTCTTTAGACATAGGTAAACATATGGCAAAAACACATTTTTAGTAGATTTCAATTGGGTTATATTTTGAAATTCCACATCAGATCCCTCTGAAACTTATTTAATGACATCACCAGGTGGGACACTATCAGTGAGAAGTGAAATGACTGAAAACTAACAGATATTGTTTTAGACATAGGTAAACATATGGCAAAAACACATTTATATCAGATTTCAATCGGGTTTAATTTTAAAATTCCACATCAGATCTGTCTGAAACTTATTAATGACATCACCAGGTGGGACACTATCAGTGAGAAGTGAAATGACTCTCTGAAAACTATCAGTTTTATTTTTTCTTTTGACATACGTAAACATATGGCAAAAACACATTTATATCAGATTTCAATTGGGTTTTATTTTGAAATTCCACATTAGATCTGTCTGAAACTAATTTAATGACATCACCAGGTGGGACACTATCAGTGAGAAGTGAAATGTCTCTCTAAAAACTAGCAGTTATTTATTTACGCGTACATAAACATATGGCAAAAACACATTTATATCAGATTTTAATTGGGTTTAATTTTGAAATTCCACATCAGATCAGTCTGAAACTCCTTCCATGACATCACCATGTGGGACACTGTCCGTGAGAAGTGAAATGAATCTGATAAGTCGCAGTTATTTTTTAAGACATAGGTAAACATATGGCAAAAACACATTTTTAGCAGATTTCAATTGGGTTTTATTTTAAATTTCCACATCAGATCTGTCTGAAACTTATTTAATGACATCACCGGGTGGGACACTATCAGTGAGAAGTGAAATGACTCTCTGAAAACTATCAGTTTTATTTTTTCTTTTGACATACGTAAACATATGGCAAAAACACATTTATATCGGATTTCAATTGGGTTTTATTTTGAAATTCCACATCAGATCTGTCTGAAACTCCTTCCATGACATCACCATGTGGGACACTGTCCGTGAGAAGTGAAATGAATCTGAAAAGTAGCAGTTATTTCTTTAGACATAGGTAAACATATGGCAAAAACAAATTTTTAGCAGATTTCAATTGGATTTAATTTTGAAATTCAACATCAGATCTGTCTAAAACTTATTTAATGACATCACCAGGTGGGACACTGTCAGTGAGAAGTGAAATGACTCTGAAAACTAGCAGTTATTTTTTTAGACATACGTAAACATATGAATAAAAAAACACATTTATAGCAGATTTCAATTGGGTTTAATTTTGACATTCCACATCAGATCCCTCTGAAACTTTTCATGTGACATCACCAGGTGGGACACTATCAGTGAAAAGTTGAATGACTCTCTGAAAACTCAGCAGTTATCTTTTTAGACATACGGAGACATATGGCAAAAACACATTTTTAGCAGATTTCAATTGGATTTTATTTTGAAATTCAACATCAGATCTGTCCGAAACTTATTTAATGACATCACCAGGTGGGACACTATCAGGGGGAAGTGAAAGGAATCTGAAAAGTAGCAGTTATTTTTTTAGACATAGGTAAACATATGGCAAAAACACATTTTTAGCAGATTTCAATTGGGTTTTATTTTACAATTCCACATCAGATCTGTCTGAAACTTATTTAATGACATCACCAGGTGGGACACTATCAGTGAGAAGTGAAATGACTGAAAACTAGCAGATATTGTTTTAGACATAGGTAAACATATGGCAAAAACACATTTATATCAGATTTCAATCGGGTTTAATTTTAAAATTCCACATCAGATCTGTCTGAAACTTAATAATGACATCACCAGGTGGGACACTATCAGTGAGAAGTGAAATGTCTCTCTAAAAACTAGCAGTTATTTCTTTACGCGTACATAAACATATGGCAAAAACACATTTTTAGCAGATTTCAAATGAGTTTAATTTTGAAATTCCACATCAGATCTGTCTGAACCTTATTTAATGACATCACCAGGTGGGACACTATCAGTGAAAAGTTAAATGAATGACTAAAAAATAGCAGTTTTTTTTCTTAGACATATTTGAACATATGGCAAAAACACATTTATATCAGATTTCAATTGGGTTATATTTTGGAATTCCACATCAGATCTGTCTGAAACTTTTCATGTGACATCGCCAGGTGCGACACTATCAATTTGAAGTGAAATGACTCTCAGAAAAGTAGCAGTTATTTTTTTAGACACACATAAACATATGGCAAAAACACATTTATATCAGATTTCAATTGGGTTTTATTTTGAAATTCCACATCAGATCTGTCTGAAACTTATTTAATGACATCACCAGGTGGGACACTATCAGTGAGAAGTGAAATGACTGAAAACTAACAGATATTGTTTTAGACATAGGTAAACATATGGCAAAAACACATTTATATCAGATTTCAATCGGGTTTAATTTTAAAATTCCACATCAGATCTGTCTGAAACTTATTAATGACATCACCAGGTGGGACACTATCAGTGAGAAGTGAAATGACTCTCTGAAAACTATCAGTTTTATTTTTTCTTTTGACATACGTAAACATATGGCAAAAACACATTTATATCAGATTTCAATTGGGTTTTATTTTGAAATTCCACATTAGATCTGTCTGAAACTAATTTAATGACATCACCAGGTGGGACACTATCAGTGAGAAGTGAAATGACTCTCTGAAAACTATCAGTTTAATTTTTGATTTTGACATACGTAAACATTTGGCAAAAACACATTTATATAAGATTTCAATTGGGTTTTATTTTGAAATTCCACGTCAGATCTGTCTGAAACTCCTTCCATGAAATCACCATGTGGGACACTGTCCGTGAGAAGTGAAATGAATCTGAAAAGTAGCAGTTAATTCTTTAGACATAGGTAAACATATGGCAAAAACACATTTTTAGTAGATTTCAATTGGGTTTAATTTTGAAATTCCACATCAGATCCCTTTGAAACTTTTCATGTGACATCACCAAGTGGGACACTATCAGTGAAAAGTTGAATGAATCTCTGAAAACTAGCAGTTTTCTTTTTAGACATACGTAAACATATGGCAAAAACACATTTTTAGCAGATTTCAATTGGATTTTATTTTGAAATTCCACAACAGATCTGTCCGAAACTTATTTAATGACATCACCAGGTGGGACACTGTAATTGAGAAGTGAAATGACTCTGAAAAATAGCAGTTTTCTTTTTAGACATACGTAAACATATGGCAAAAACACATTTTTAGCAGATTTCAATTGGGTTTTATTTTGAAATTCCATATCAGATTTGTCTGAAACTTATTTAATGACATCGCCAGGTGAGACACTATCAGTGAGAAGTGAAATGACTGAAAACTAGCAGTTATTTTTTTAGACTAACATAAACATATGGATAAAAAAAACACATTTATATCAGATTTCAATTGGGTTTAATTTTAAAATTCCACATCAGATCTGTCTGAAACTTAATAATGACATCACCAGGTGGGACACTATCAGTGAGAAGTGAAATGTCTCTCTAAAAACTAGCAGTTATTTCTTTACGCGTACATAAACATATGGCAAAAACACATTTTTAGCAGATTTCAAATGAGTTTAATTTTGAAATTCCACATCAGATCTGTCTGAACCTTATTTAATGACATCACCAGGTGGGACACTATCAGTGAAAAGTTAAATGAATGACTAAAAAATAGCAGTTTTTTTTCTTAGACATATTTGAACATATGGCAAAAACACATTTATATCAGATTTCAATTGGGTTATATTTTGGAATTCCACATCAGATCTGTCTGAAACTTTTCATGTGACATCACCAGGTGCGACACTATCAATTTGAAGTGAAATGACTCTCAGAAAAGTAGCAGTTATTTTTTTAGACACACATAAACATATGGCAAAAACACATTTATATCAGATTTCAATTGGGTTTTATTTTGAAATTCCACATCAGATCTGTCTGAAACTTATTTAATGACATCACCAGGTGGGACACTATCAGTGAGAAGTGAAATGACTGAAAACTAACAGATATTGTTTTAGACATAGGTAAACATATGGCAAAAACACATTTATATCAGATTTCAATCGGGTTTAATTTTAAAATTCCACATCAGATCTGTCTGAAACTTATTAATGACATCACCAGGTGGGACACTATCAGTGAGAAGTGAAATGACTCTCTGAAAACTATCAGTTTTATTTTTTCTTTTGACATACGTAAACATATGGCAAAAACACATTTATATCAGATTTCAATTGGGTTTTATTTTGAAATTCCACATTAGATCTGTCTGAAACTAATTTAATGACATCACCAGGTGGGACACTATCAGTGAGAAGTGAAATGTCTCTCTAAAAACTAGCAGTTATTTATTTACGCGTACATAAACATATGGCAAAAACACATTTATATCAGATTTTAATTGGGTTTAATTTTGAAATTCCACATCAGATCAGTCTGAAACTCCTTCCATGACATCACCATGTGGGACACTGTCCGTGAGAAGTGAAATGAATCTGAGAAGTCGCAGTTATTTTTTAAGACATAGGTAAACATATGGCAAAAACACATTTTTAGCAGATTTCAATTGGGTTTTATTTTAAATTTCCACATCAGATCTGTCTGAAACTTATTTAATGACATCACCGGGTGGGACACTATCATTGAGAAGTGAAATGACTCTCTGAAAACTATCAGTTTTATTTTTTCTTTTGACATACGTAAACATATGGCAAAAACACATTTATATCGGATTTCAATTGGGTTTTATTTTGAAATTCCACATCAGATCTGTCTGAAACTCCTTCCATGACATCACCATGTGGGACACTGTCCGTGAGAAGTGAAATGAATCTGAAAAGTAGCAGTTATTTCTTTAGACATAGGTAAACATATGGCAAAAACAAATTTTTAGCAGATTTCAATTGGATTTAATTTTGAAATTCAACATCAGATCTGTCTAAAACTTATTTAATGACATCACCAGGTGGGACACTGTCAGTGAGAAGTGAAATGACTCTGAAAACTAGCAGTTATTTTTTTAGACTAACGTAAACATATGGATAAAAAAACACATTTATAGCAGATTTCAATTGGGTTTAATTTTGACATTCCACATCAGATCCCTCTGAAACTTTTCATGTGACATCACCAGGTGGGACACTATCAGTGAAAAGTTGAATGACTCTCTGAAAACTCAGCAGTTTTCTTTTTAGACATACGGAGACATATGGCAAAAACACATTTTTAGCAGATTTCAATTGGATTTTATTTTGAAATTCCACATCAGATCTGTCCGAAACTTATTTAATGACATCACCAGGTGGGACACTATCAGTGAGAAGTGAAAGGAATCTGAAAAGTAGCAGTTATTTTTTTAGACATAGGTAAACATATGGCAAAAACACATTTTTAGCAGATTTCAATTGGGTTTTATTTTACAATTCCACATCAGATCTGTCTGAAACGTATTTAATGACATCACCAGGTGGGACACTATCAGTGAGAAGTGAAATGACTGAAAACTAGCAGATATTTTTTTAGACATAGGTAAACATATGGCAAAAACATATTTATATCAGATTTCAAATGGGTTTAATTTTAAAATTCCACATCAGATCTGTCTGAAACTTATTAATGACATCACCAGGTGGGACACTATCAGTGAGAAGTGAAATGACTCTCTGAAAACTATCAGTTTAATTTTTGATTTTGACATACGTAAACATTTGGCAAAAACACATTTATATAAGATTTCAATTGGGTTTTATTTTGAAATTCCACGTCAGATCTGTCTTAAACTCCTTCCATGAAATCACCATGTGGGACACTGTCCGTGAGAAGTGAAATGAATCTGAAAAGTAGCAGTTATTTCTTTAGACATAGGTAAACATATGGCAAAAACACATTTTTAGTAGATTTCAATTGGGTTTAATTTTGAAATTCCACATCAGATCCCTCTGAAACTTTTCATGTGACATCACCAAGTGGGACACTATCAGTGAAAAGTTGAATGAATCTCTGAAAACTAGCAGTTTTCTTTTTAGACATACGTAAACATATGGCAAAAACACATTTTTAGCAGATTTCAATTGGATTTTATTTTGAAATTCCACAACAGATCTGTCCGAAACTTATTTAATGACATCACCAGGTGGGACACTGTCAGTGAGAAGTGAAATGACTCTGAAAAATAGCAGTTTTCTTTTTAGACATACGTAAACATATGGCAAAAACACATTTTTAGCAGATTTCAATTGGGTTTTATTTTGAAATTCCATATCAGATCTGTCTGAAACTTATTTAATGACATCGCCAGGTGAGACACTATCAGTGAGAAGTGAAATGACTGAAAACTAGCAGTTATTTTTTTAGACTAACATAAACATATGGATAAAAAAAACACATTTATATCAGATTTCAATTGGGTTTAATTTTAAAATTCCACATCAGATCTGTCTGAAACTTAATAATGACATCACCAGGTGGGACACTATCAGTGAGAAGTGAAATGTCTCTCTAAAAACTAGCAGTTATTTCTTTACGCGTACATAAACATATGGCAAAAACACATTTTTAGCAGATTTCAAATGAGTTTAATTTTGAAATTCCACATCAGATCTGTCTGAACCTTATTTAATGACATCACCAGGTGGGACACTATCAGTGAAAAGTTAAATGAATGACTAAAAAATAGCAGTTTTTTTTCTTAGACATATTTGAACATATGGCAAAAACACATTTATATCAGATTTCAATTGGGTTATATTTTGGAATTCCACATCAGATCTGTCTGAAACTTTTCATGTGACATCACCAGGTGCGACACTATCAATTTGAAGTGAAATGACTCTCAGAAAAGTAGCAGTTATTTTTTTAGACACACATAAACATATGGCAAAAACACATTTATATCAGATTTCAATTGGGTTTTATTTTGAAATTCCACATCAGATCTGTCTGAAACTTATTTAATGACATCACCAGGTGGGACACTATCAGTGAGAAGTGAAATGACTGAAAACTAACAGATATTGTTTTAGACATAGGTAAACATATGGCAAAAACACATTTATATCAGATTTCAATCGGGTTTAATTTTAAAATTCCACATCAGATCTGTCTGAAACTTATTAATGACATCACCAGGTGGGACACTATCAGTGAGAAGTGAAATGACTCTCTGAAAACTATCAGTTTTATTTTTTCTTTTGACATACGTAAACATATGGCAAAAACACATTTATATCAGATTTCAATTGGGTTTTATTTTGAAATTCCACATTAGATCTGTCTGAAACTAATTTAATGACATCACCAGGTGGGACACTATCAGTGAGAAGTGAAATGTCTCTCTAAAAACTAGCAGTTATTTCTTTACGCGTACATAAACATATGGCAAAAACACATTTTTAGCAGATTTCAAATGAGTTTAATTTTGAAATTCCACATCAGATCTGTCTGAACCTTATTTAATGACATCACCAGGTGGGACACTATCAGTGAAAAGTTAAATGAATGACTAAAAAATAGCAGTTTTTTTTCTTAGACATATTTGAACATATGGCAAAAACACATTTATATCAGATTTCAATTGGGTTATATTTTGGAATTCCACATCAGATCTGTCTGAAACTTTTCATGTGACATCACCAGGTGCGACACTATCAATTTGAAGTGAAATGACTCTCAGAAAAGTAGCAGTTATTTTTTTAGACACACATAAACATATGGCAAAAACACATTTATATCAGATTTCAATTGGGTTTTATTTTGAAATTCCACATCAGATCTGTCTGAAACTTATTTAATGACATCACCAGGTGGGACACTATCAGTGAGAAGTGAAATGACTGAAAACTAACAGATATTGTTTTAGACATAGGTAAACATATGGCAAAAACACATTTATATCAGATTTCAATCGGGTTTAATTTTAAAATTCCACATCAGATCTGTCTGAAACTTATTAATGACATCACCAGGTGGGACACTATCAGTGAGAAGTGAAATGACTCTCTGAAAACTATCAGTTTTATTTTTTCTTTTGACATACGTAAACATATGGCAAAAACACATTTATATCAGATTTCAATTGGGTTTTATTTTGAAATTCCACATTAGATCTGTCTGAAACTAATTTAATGACATCACCAGGTGGGACACTATCAGTGAGAAGTGAAATGTCTCTCTAAAAACTAGCAGTTATTTATTTACGCGTACATAAACATATGGCAAAAACACATTTATATCAGATTTTAATTGGGTTTAATTTTGAAATTCCACATCAGATCAGTCTGAAACTCCTTCCATGACATCACCATGTGGGACACTGTCCGTGAGAAGTGAAATGAATCTGAGAAGTCGCAGTTATTTTTTAAGACATAGGTAAACATATGGCAAAAACACATTTTTAGCAGATTTCAATTGGGTTTTATTTTAAATTTCCACATCAGATCTGTCTGAAACTTATTTAATGACATCACCGGGTGGGACACTATCATTGAGAAGTGAAATGACTCTCTGAAAACTATCAGTTTTATTTTTTCTTTTGACATACGTAAACATATGGCAAAAACACATTTATATCGGATTTCAATTGGGTTTTATTTTGAAATTCCACATCAGATCTGTCTGAAACTCCTTCCATGACATCACCATGTGGAACACTGTCCGTGAGAAGTGAAATGAATCTGAAAAGTAGCAGTTATTTCTTTAGACATAGGTAAACATATGGCAAAAACAAATTTTTAGCAGATTTCAATTGGATTTAATTTTGAAATTCAACATCAGATCTGTCTAAAACTTATTTAATGACATCACCAGGTGGGACACTGTCAGTGAGAAGTGAAATGACTCTGAAAACTAGCAGTTATTTTTTTAGACTAACGTAAACATATGGATAAAAAAACACATTTATAGCAGATTTCAATTGGGTTTAATTTTGACATTCCACATCAGATCCCTCTGAAACTTTTCATGTGACATCACCAGGTGGGACACTATCAGTGAAAAGTTGAATGACTCTCTGAAAACTCAGCAGTTTTCTTTTTAGACATACGGAGACATATGGCAAAAACACATTTTTAGCAGATTTCAATTGGATTTTATTTTGAAATTCCACATCAGATCTGTCCGAAACTTATTTAATGACATCACCAGGTGGGACACTATCAGTGAGAAGTGAAAGGAATCTGAAAAGTAGCAGTTATTTTTTTAGACATAGGTAAACATATGGCAAAAACACATTTTTAGCAGATTTCAATTGGGTTTTATTTTACAATTCCACATCAGATCTGTCTGAAACGTATTTAATGACATCACCAGGTGGGACACTATCAGTGAGAAGAGAAATGACTGAAAACTAGCAGATATTTTTTTAGACATAGGTAAACATATGGCAAAAACATATTTATATCAGATTTCAAATGGGTTTAATTTTAAAATTCCACATCAGATCTGTCTGAAACTTATTAATGACATCACCAGGTGGGACACTATCAGTGAGAAGTGAAATGACTCTCTGAAAACTATCAGTTTAATTTTTGATTTTGACATACGTAAACATTTGGCAAAAACACATTTATATAAGATTTCAATTGGGTTTTATTTTGAAATTCCACGTCAGATCTGTCTTAAACTCCTTCCATGAAATCACCATGTGGGACACTGTCCGTGAGAAGTGAAATGAATCTGAAAAGTAGCAGTTATTTCTTTAGAGATAGGTAAACATATGGCAAAAACACATTTTTAGTAGATTTCAATTGGGTTTAATTTTGAAATTCCACATCAGATCCCTCTGAAACTTTTCATGTGACATCACCAAGTGGGACACTATCAGTGAAAAGTTGAATGAATCTCTGAAAACTAGCAGTTTTCTTTTTAGACATACGTAAACATATGGCAAAAACACATTTTTAGCAGATTTCAATTGGATTTTATTTTGAAATTCCACAACAGATCTGTCCGAAACTTATTTAATGACATCACCAGGTGGGACACTGTCAGTGAGAAGTGAAATGACTCTGAAAAATAGCAGTTTTCTTTTTAGACATACGTAAACATATGGCAAAAACACATTTTTAGCAGATTTCAATTGGGTTTTATTTTGAAATTCCATATCAGATCTGTCTGAAACTTATTTAATGACATCGCCAGGTGAGACACTATCAGTGAGAAGTGAAATGACTGAAAACTAGCAGTTATTTTTTTAGACTAACATAAACATATGGATAAAAAAAACACATTTATATCAGATTTCAATTGGGTTTAATTTTAAAATTCCACATCAGATCTGTCTGAAACTTAATAATGACATCACCAGGTGGGACACTATCAGTGAGAAGTGAAATGTCTCTCTAAAAACTAGCAGTTATTTCTTTACGCGTACATAAACATATGGCAAAAACACATTTTTAGCAGATTTCAAATGAGTTTAATTTTGAAATTCCACATCAGATCTGTCTGAACCTTATTTAATGACATCACCAGGTGGGACACTATCAGTGAAAAGTTAAATGAATGACTAAAAAATAGCAGTTTTTTTTCTTAGACATATTTGAACATATGGCAAAAACACATTTATATCAGATTTCAATTGGGTTATATTTTGGAATTCCACATCAGATCTGTCTGAAACTTTTCATGTGACATCACCAGGTGCGACACTATCAATTTGAAGTGAAATGACTCTCAGAAAAGTAGCAGTTATTTTTTTAGACACACATAAACATATGGCAAAAACACATTTATATCAGATTTCAATTGGGTTTTATTTTGAAATTCCACATCAGATCTGTCTGAAACTTATTTAATGACATCACCAGGTGGGACACTATCAGTGAGAAGTGAAATGTCTCTCTAAAAACTAGCAGTTATTTATTTACGCGTACATAAACATATGGCAAAAACACATTTATATCAGATTTTAATTGGGTTTAATTTTGAAATTCCACATCAGATCAGTCTGAAACTCCTTCCATGACATCACCATGTGGGACACTGTCCGTGAGAAGTGAAATGAATCTGAGAAGTCGCAGTTATTTTTTAAGACATAGGTAAACATATGGCAAAAACACATTTTTAGCAGATTTCAATTGGGTTTTATTTTAAATTTCCACATCAGATCTGTCTGAAACTTATTTAATGACATCACCGGGTGGGACACTATCATTGAGAAGTGAAATGACTCTCTGAAAACTATCAGTTTTATTTTTTCTTTTGACATACGTAAACATATGGCAAAAACACATTTATATCGGATTTCAATTGGGTTTTATTTTGAAATTCCACATCAGATCTGTCTGAAACTCCTTCCATGACATCACCATGTGGGACACTGTCCGTGAGAAGTGAAATGAATCTGAAAAGTAGCAGTTATTTCTTTAGACATAG
>NC_136247.1:29880000-29907500 GCF_053564925.1 Oryzias latipes | reverse complement strand
CCTCGCCACCGTCACACCTTCTACCGCCAGCCGTCCTGCACCTTCTCCTATTATGGGCGTGTGGGAGGCCGCCGTTACCGCTACCGGCGTGCCAACGCCGCCTTCCTGATCAAACCGTCTCGCAGCATGAGCGACTTGTGCGAAGTGGAGGCTCGCCACCGGAGGGCCAACCGGCAGAGAAACCGGGACCGGCACCGCAGCGGGAACACCAACTCCTCCAGCGGAGATACGGAGAGCGAGGAAGGCGAGGTGAAGAGCGGCTGAGGTTGGCGGCGCCTCACCGAAGCCGCTGCGTTCTGACGGTTCCTGTCGCCTCAGGTTGAGACCAGCGTAAAGCTGCTGTGGCTCTCCATGCTGAAGATGCCTCCAGAGCTGCTGCGGCTGTGCGCCTGCCACCTGCTCACCTGGTTTTCCATCATCGCCGAGGCCGTCTTCTTCACCGATTTCATGGGTCAGGTCATCTACCACGGAGATCCCACCGTAAGAGACGCAGGCCGCTGCTGCCTTTGACCCTCCATCTGCAGGAAGATCGGATCTGAAGCTCTGCTTTTCTGCCTCAGGCTCCTGCAAACTCCACATTGCTGGAAAGTTACCACAAAGGGGTTCAGATGGGCTGCTGGGGGCTGGTCATTTACGCCATGACCGCGGCTACCTGTTCAGGTATGTGGGCGTGCCGCTCGCTATGGCCGGAATCGCTTTACTTTCTACACAAAGTTCTGTGAATGGGACCTTCAGGACTTTTCAGCACTTTCCATTTGATCCGTTTTACTCTATTTTTCAATAAAATAGGATTTTGTTTAATGAGTTGAAGCTGCATCTTTGTCTTCATGTGAAGGAAAATAAATGAAGCTTTTCTTTTGCAGCTGTTCTTCAAAAGTATCTGGATAACTTTGACTTGAGCATCAAAGTGATCTACATCCTGGGAACTCTGGGATTCTCTATCGGTAAGCGTCTAAAACAATAGTCCATAAGGTGGATCATGTGAGCAGAACATCCTCAGTGAGCATCATGTTTCTACCGTCTGAACAGGAACGGCTGTCATGGCCATCTTCTCTAACGTCTACGTTTCCATGGTGATGATCAGCAGCATGGGAATCATCTCCATGAGTATCTGCTACTGCCCGTATGCTCTGCTGGGACAGTACCATGAAATGAAAAAGGTCATTTTCAAACTTGGGGATTTCGTCTCTAGGTTTTCTGACAACTACATGTCATCAGATCTTATGCGGGAAAAAGGGTTTTGGCAGCATTTCTCTCAGGTTTGAACGTCTCAGGTAAAATTCAGGTTAGACCTTTTTAGGTTTGGGGTTTGGGTGAGGAGAAAGCTGAGCTACAGGGCCAACAGTTTGACCTCCAACATCGTCCCTGACCTTTGGGTGACCTGTCTGGAGAGATTTGATCTCTGAGCTAATCTGAGAACATCTTGGAGTCTGGCGGAAAAAACGGACTGACGGAGAAGTCATTTCATTCACTCTGAAGGAAACCACCGCAATGAGTAAGAAGTCCAGAAGGGCTAGGGATGGTAGAGGCCAAAGAATGGGCGGGGAACGACGGTCAGTGACGGTCGCAGATGGCGTGCTCAGAGATGTTCTCATTTGATGAGTCGGGAAGCGTGTGGTTCTAACGACTGACGTTCTCCTCCCTGCAGTATATCCAGCACAGTCCTGGAAACTCGCGGAGAGGATTTGGCATAGACTGCGCCATCTTGTCCTGTCAAGTAGGTCTGATTTTATTAAAGCCCTCACATATTTTCAAAATAAAACACAGTTCAACCTTCTACTTTTTACCAACTGTTTGGACAATTAAGAAGAAATACTTTCAAGAAGACGTATCGTTACTTTCACTACTTTCTGTAGTCATATTACTGTCATAGCTGCTAGATGACAGATCCTATAGAAATAAGACATCCATGCTGTTTACCCAAATACCTGTTCATGCAGGTGTACATCAGTCAGATTTTGGTGGCCTCCGCTCTGGGCCCCCTGGTGGAAGCTGTTGGTAGTGTTCGTGTCATCCCCATGGTGGCGTCTGGAGGCTCCTTCCTGGGGTTTTTGACCGCCTGCTTCCTGGTGATTTACCCGACTCCAAACAACGGGTGAGCAGAACCGTCTGCTGAGAGACATCAGACCCCCCCACAAAGTTTTCTGAATTTTCTCTCTGACTTTCTAAACGTCTTTCTTGTGATTGACAGGGAGGGGGATTCAGCCAAAGCTTCAGAGAAACAGGCACTGACAACGCTGGAAAATTCCAGCAGCTGTGAAGGAGCCGTTACCGTGGTGATGGAGAAACCCAGCTTCCTGAAGCTGACCAAGGGGGGTCAGGCTGCAGTCACCACCACTTCCAGTCACTCAGAGATGGAGTCTGCTCTGTGATGGATCCTCTCACTCTACAGAAACTGCTTCTAAAATGACTCCTCATGGACCGAGATGATGCTGTTCCTCTCCGGGTATCATTGGACCCATCCATCTGCTGTAGGACCAGACCAGCGTACCAAGCTGGACCTGTGCTGGTCCCAGTTCTGCTTTAGCATCAGTGATCCAGAAGAAGGAGCTGCAATCCTCAGAAAACGCCTGCAAAGCTGCAAATCTGTCTTCCTCCTGTGGCTCCAGCTTCTGCTGACGCTCATGCACCAAAACCAGGCTGACGGCACTTTGTTAGCAACCGTAGCTTTAAGGGTGGAGGGGGTTCCTGTGGTCCCACAGAAGCTTTGGTAAATCTATCAGAAGATCAGATCCTGACAAAAGAACATGTCAGTTTCCAGGACAACCCCCCCAAAAAGCTAGAATCCACAAACCATCTGCTGCACGATGGACGAAACCATCTGCTGCACGTTGGAAGAAACCATCTGCTGCACGATGGAAGAAACCATCTGCTGCACGTTGGAAGAAACCATCTGCTGCACGGTGGACGAAACCATCTGCTGCACGGTGGAAGAAACCATCTGCTGCACGGTGGACGAAACCATCTGCTGCACGATGGAAGAAACCATCTGCTGCACGTTGGAAGAAACCATCTGCTGCACGATGGACGAAACCATCTGCTGCACGATGGAAGAAACCATCTGCTGCACGGTGGAAGAAACCATCTGCTGCACGGTGGAAGAAACCATCTGCTGCACGGTGGAAGAAACCATCTGCTGCACGGTGGAAGAAACCATCTGCTGCACGGTGGAAGAAACCATCTGCTGCACGATGGACGAAACCATCTGCTGCACGATGGAAGAAACCATCTGCTGCACGTTGGAAGAAACCATCTGCTGCACGATGGAAGAAACCATCTGCTGCACGTTGGAAGAAACCATCTGCTGCACGGTGGAAGAAACCATCTGCTGCACGTTGGAAGAAACCATCTGCTGCACGGTGGACGAAACCATCTGCTGCACGGTGGAAGAAACCATCTGCTGCACGGTGGACGAAACCATCTGCTGCACGGTGGAAGAAACCATCTGCTGCACGGTGGAAGAAACCATCTGCTGCACGGTGGAAGAAACCATCTGCTGCACGATGGACGAAACCATCTGCTGCACGATGGAAGAAACCATCTGCTGCACGTTGGAAGAAACCATCTGCTGCACGATGGAAGAAACCATCTGCTGCACGATGGAAGAAACCATCTGCTGCACGATGGAAGAAACCATTTGCTGCACGATGGAAGAAACCATCTGCTGCACGGTGGACGAAACCATCTGCTGCACGGTGGAAGAAACCATCTGCTGCACGGTGGACGAAACCATCTGCTGCACGATGGACGAAACCATCTGCTGCACGATGGAAGAAACCAAACCTTTATTTTGGGGTCCAGCGTTCGTCTCCAATCGTCGGTTTCAACGATTTCTCCTCTTTGGGTTTACTGAACTTCTGCAGGAGGAAGTGAGAGAAAGAAATGCACAAATTCTACGTTCATAGTTCGGTTCTGATGGTTCTTTTGGGTCAACTATGAAAAACAAATGGAGGGACGATGTTTGGAAGAAGAGGATGGAGGAAGTCTGAAGGAAAAATGTTAGTTTTATACAGAAGTGATGAAAGTTTAAAGTTCTGAAAATGCACAGCTGACGGTTCTGGGCTGATTTGGACTCTTGAGTGTCGCCTGCAGAACCCGCTTTGGACTCTGCACACTTTGCCCCCCCCCCCTCAGGGCAATTCCTGCCCACCTGCTTCCCTTTTGAGTCCCTACAATGTTTTTGGCTCCGCCCAAAGGGGGCGGTGGTTTCCAGTTGGACTTAGATGGAGCGCCACCCTCCAATCTTTATTGGTGTTGACACGGCGAGCGCGGCGTGACGGAAAAGGAATCCAAAGGGCGGGGGCGTGGCGGGCAGGAATTATTATTATTAAAGCTTTTACTGAAGTGTACAGCAATAACTGATCGATCTGATTGATTTCCTGTTTTTGCTGCAGCAGTTTTTCCTCCAGACTGAAGTTGTTTCCTTTGGTTTTTATTCTACATATATTCTATGCTATATAATATTTTCTATTCTGGTTTTTAAAACCGTCTTGATCAGTGTGGAGGTAAAGTGGGGACTCAGAAAAGCTTTTCTGCTTCTGCCTTTTTCTCGTTCTTGGATCCTCTAAGGTTCATTCTCTGCTTCTTTTCTTTTTTCAAAGCAGAGAGTGAAGAAAATTCCTTCTTCAGGCCGATAAAACTGCATGAAGGGTTTGTGATCACGTCTGCAGAATGCGTGTGGAACAGTTCTGCTGGGTTCCTGGCAGGTTTACTTCAGATGCATGTTTGAAATGTTTGACTCAGTGTCCTGGAAACACGCGTGTGTTTCTCTACATGTTTGCACAAACGTCTGACCGCGTCGATGTGGGGCTGGAGCAGAACCCTGCAGCCTGAAACAAATACTTGAAGTGTTTGAAACGGAGGGAGAGTGTTGTGTTGGTGAAGGTTGTGTGTTGGTTGTTGTTGTCTGAGGCCTTTGGATGCTCAGACGGCCGCTCGGCCTGCTGGGAGATTGAGTTCTGTACCTTTTGATTCCATCTGTAAAGAATGTAAAGAACAGATGAATGTGAGTCGATTTCTGCTGAAATCAGTTTAGTTTGGATGTTGAGCGAGCCGGTGGTGCAGCGTCCTGACACAAAATGGAATTTTCACTGAAGCTGCAGGAAATCAAACGTGAGCGTTTATTTTTTTCGGTTTTGGGGTCTAGAAGTTTGCAACAGATTCAAGCTTTTATTTTTGCTGTTACAGGAAGTAACTGGACTGACAGACTCGACTGTTTTCGTGGGTCAAAGGTCGTCCCAGCTGTCCCGGTTTGCGCCGGCGCTGGTGTTTGTGTCTGTTGGGTGAAGAAAGTGTCTTTTCTTTAGAGTTTGCACTTTGATGATCAGTCTGAATGTTTCTGACGTCCAGTCGGTCGGGACGCCGTCAGCCCGTCACGGGACTTCCTCCACGGCGGCGCCTGACGCTGGCGGCGTGCCTGAAAACTTCAATGTCCATAGAGTCAATCACCAATATTTAAAGAATGGGAAATCTGTGCAGTGTACTATATACATATATTATGCATTGTTTTTGGAAAAAAGATGTAAATATTCATTTTTCTTTTAGTTTCTTCTGTTTTGCTGCTATAAAAGATGATTATTTTTGTTAGTTTTGTTTTCTATGCATAGAGTCTGTATATAGATATAAGTTATATAAAAATGCTTGAGCCTTCATAAGTAGGACTCTGAATGAACACTGTATGAAACGCACCTTTCAAATCTGAAGTAAAATTTAAATGAATCAAATGCTTTGTTTAGTTTTTTCTACATCTGTTGATTAAAAATACGTTTGAATTTGACAAAAAAAAACATTTAGCAGAAAAATAAAATTCCTAAAAGCAAAATAAGGATCAATATGATTCGGCGAAATAACTAGAGAAGTTTTATTGCTGCAGTTTTATTGCTGCTATATATATATATATATATATATATATATATATATATATATATATATATATATATATATATATATATTGCTGCTATATATATATATATATATATATATATATATATATATATATATATTGCTGCTATATATATATATATATATATATATATATATATATATATATATATATATATATATATATATATATATATAGCAGCAATATATATATATATATATATATATATATATATATATAGCAGCAATATATATATATATATATATATATATATATAGCAGCAATATATATATATATATATATATATATATATATAAACAGGCATGTGTTTGGTGCAGATTAACGATGCTTCTGAGAATAAAACTCAGTGATGCTAAAATAATTCAAAAAAATGCATTGAATCTGATTCCACAGGATTCTGCTGATTCATGCGATAAATGGGAGCAAATACTTTTTGACACAAATATGTTTGAAGAATTTGAAGAAACTGAATATTTATGGAGGAATCTGTAGTATTTTCACTGAAACTCTGTTTACTGCAGATTAAAACAGAAATGTCCTTATTTTGATCTGAAGTCAGCGTTTGCTTTGCACAGACGCTGCTCATCACTTTCCACACAGGAAGGAGCTGACCTGAAACCGCTGACTCAGCTCGGGCTGATCCCGAGAGACGTGTTCGCTGAGTCCAGAGGGTCCAGCAGCGGGACCCGGGGTCCAGCAGCTTGACCCCAGGTCCCGCTGCTGGGTCCAACAGGTCACTTCTGAACAGAACAGGAGCATCAGCAGCCACGACCCACTGAGATCAGTTCTGATTGGATGCTGCCCTCTAGTGGACCAGAGGAGCTTCCTGGAAAAGCAGAATTCTGTTTGATGACAGAAAGAATGTCATTTATTGAAGAGGAACTGTAAAAACGGGTCAAATACATAAAAGTGAGTTAAGTACAAGACGATGAACAGATTTAGTGTCAAGAACAAACTGACGCTAAATCTGTTCATCTGCAAAAAACAAAAGTGCATTCAAGTTCCTGTCATTATTTTCCCAAACTGTTCACAGACGGACTGATGAAGAACTGATGAAGATACAGGGATTGGGGGGGGGGGGGGGGGGGGGCTAGTAGACTGTAGGTTCAGATACCAGGACTGAACTTCAGGACAACCTGACCTGGATGGAGGGATGAAGGCCTTTACAGATGTGGAGGAAGAGGATTGGTTCACGATCTGGTTCAGAAACGTCTGTGATGGAGAAACGGTTTACAGCAGATCCCGAAGCTTCCGGCTGCTCTAAAGTGATCATGGAAACATTTCATTCAAAGCTGAAATCATTTCTGATTCAGAAACACTTTTGGAAAAAAAACAGGACAGAAAATGAGTTTGTAATCCTAAACTCTGGTTCCAGCCTGTCCTTCAATCTCTACAGGGGGGGGTCTTTGGTCTGGAGCTGGGCTCTCCAGGAGCAGACAGAGGCCCTTCCAGGAGCAGATGGGGGGCCCTTCCAGAGCAGATGGGGGCCCTTCCAGGGCAGATGGGGGCCCTTCCAGGGCAGATGGGGGCTCTTCAAGGGCAGATGGGGGCCCTTCCAGAGCAGATGGGGGCCCTTCCAGGGCAGATGGGGGCCCTTCCAGGGCAGATGGGGGCTCTTCCAGGGCAGGCAGGGGCCCTTCCAGACCGAGCAGGTCTGCATTGGCTGTGGGGAGCGTGGCGCCGCTGAAGGTCAGCGCCGCCACGCTCTGAGCGATGGCCAGGGCTGTACTGGAGCATTTCTTCACCAGAGTCCTCTCCCCTTCCCCCCCACTGGTGTTCCCCACCTCCTCATGCCACTCCCCCCTCCTTCTGGACCTCCACATCCTCCTGAAGCTGTCCGTCACAAAGCAGTACACCACTGGATCCAGGCAGCTGTTCAGGCTGCTCAGGCTCACCGTGATGTGGTAGGCGAGCACCGGCTCCGCCCCACGCCACTGCCCCCCTCCTCCTGCCAGCTGGAAGTAGACCAGCACCTGTCGCAGGTGGAAAGGTGTGAAGCAAACGGTAAAGACCACCAAGACGGTGGCCAGAAGCCTGATGGCACGAGTCCTTCTGGCCCTGCTCTGCTGGGGCATCAAACCTTTCCTGGAGGACAGGAAGCAGGCGAGGCGGAGCGTGAAGCCCACTATGGCGAGCATGGGCAGGACGAACTCCAGAACCGTGAGGTAGAAGTGGGCGGGCAGACCAGAACAGGCGGAGCTGAAGCTCAGCGCTGTTGTCTGCAGAGGAACACAGAGGTTGGTTTGTTGGTCAGACGGCGGCTCCCCAACGACGTTTTCAGTTGATCTCTGCTCAAGACTTTCAAAATAAAGTAAGATCCTCCTCTGCTTCTCTTTAAAAGCAACAGATACATATTTAGAAAAATGTATATTTCTCCACAAACTCTGGGTTCTGGTCCAGTTTGGCAAACTGATCATCAACTTCATGACCTTCAAGGATCTGACTTCATTCTAACATAGATGTACTTCTACTCTCTTCTACTCTCCAAATGCTCCCCACTGCAGAACAGATCTGCTTCTGTCAGACTTTTATTCTGAAAAGACTGCAGCGTGTACCTGACAGGAGTAGGTGACCACCACAGCGATGAGCCAAACGCTTGCACTGATGGCTTTGGCGGTTCCGGTGGTTCTCCAGCGATGGAGGCTGCCGGACGTGTGGACCACAGCCAGGTACCGGTCCACACAGATGCTGAGGTGGAGAACTGGTGAGTGGGCGTCTCCTCATGGAGGTTCACGCGTGTCGGGAGTCACCCACCTGGTCAGGAACAGGATGCTGCAGTACATGTTAACAAAGTAGCTGAAGGTGTGAACGTAGGAGCAGGCCACGCAGCCGCCGCCGCTGTGGTACAGAGCGATGCGCGCAGGCAGCGACAGCGCCACCAGCAGGTCGGCCACGGCCAGGTTGATGGTGTAGACCACGGAGGAAGAGGAGCGGGTGGAGGCGCCGCAGAAGATGTACAGAGCCAGGCTGTTGAGGACCACCCCGACCACCAGCATCAGACAGTTGAACACCTGCAGCAGAGAAGATTCACCTGAATCTGACCGAGACGCCGGATGACACGCATGACAGCATTCCAGGAACTTTGATCACACGTTTATGGTACGGATTTAGGCGTCAGTTAAACAAAGAACCAACACTTTAAAGTAAGAACTAATGAAAATGAATCCAATCTCAGAACAGCTCATGATGAGGAAAATTCTTCTTTTTCCGAGACTGAAAAACATCTGAAAGGCTTGACGTCCGTCAGGAACTGACATTTTCAAAACCACGGAGCAGGTCAAAGGTCAGGATGAGATCAGTCATTTCTCTGCAGGGATGGTCCTCAGAATTCTGTGGCTCAGGTGGGCGACTGCAGGTGAGTTTTCCGGATGGACTGAGCTGTTCAAACACCATTCAATGCTTTCACTTCAACTTTAAATCTGGAGAATAAACGCAAAGGTTCCTCCTGCTGCTCTACATTCTCACCATCAGAGTGACCCAGACGCCGTAGAAGTCTTGGTACAGCTGGATATCCAGGTGAGCTAACCTGTGCATGTCAGGCACCGCCCACTGCCGATCCGGGGCGCTGCAGTTGGTCAGCTGGGGGGTGAAAAGAGGCGGGTGGACCTCTCTGATGGAATTGATGTTGATGAGGAGGTGCTGCATCGCCTGGAAGGGAGGAATGGAGTTTTCTGAGAGGAAAAGGTAAAAAAAAATGCTGACAGGTCAGAACTGATGATGGTTTTTTATGTTTATCCAGAAAATCTGCAGATTATTCAACGTTTTGCATTTGTTTCATTTATCTTGTGGTTTTTAACTGCAGCAGACACGGAAAACGAGTGCAGCGTGCTCTCTGGAGGAAAAGAACAGAAGAGTTTGAAAAGCTTTGAGGTTTGTTAAGATCAAAGGTTTTCCATATTTTGTCTTTTTTTGTTGAAGGCCACACAGAGAACCCCCACAGAAAGCGGAAGGGTTCCTCAAACAGCGACTGCTGAATCTGTGCAAACATCTCGGCACTGACCTCCACGGCTGATGGAGGGGTCAACATTAGCAGACGGACGTCCCATAAACACGGCCTTCTCCAGGCCCCACAGACAAACGCATCTCCATCTTCTGTCTGACAGAAGACGACGAAGACCAGCCGTCTCTTCAAGCAGAGACTAGGACTGTAAGACGAAGCAGAGCTGCTTTCCACAGCCGGACTGGAGTTGACCTGAAGTCAAGATGAGCGTTTGTCCGCGCACAGTCGCATACTTTTGATGAACGTCCTGCTGGACGGAGATGAGGCTGGAAAGTCCTCGTGGGCCGACATGTTCAGAGGAGGGGCGTTTGATAAATTAAAGTAATTCTAATGAATAAAAAAAAGAGTTTCAAAAAGCAGGAAAAGGGCAGCGAGTGCAACCGTTTGAGATCATGAAAGCAGCTTTTGTAAATGAGGAAAAGCTGTTTTTAATCAACAATGAAGTCTCTTTGCTGTTCAGACCTGTTCTGGTCCACATGGGCTCCGCTGGTCTGAAGCTGGACAAAACCACAGAGGATGGAATTCTCTCTCCAGAGCGGAAAGTCGCTTCAAACTGAAGATCACGTTTTCTTTTTTCAAATGACGATTTTCTACTAAACAGTAAAGAAAGACGAGCTGCTGAAGGGCTCAGACGGGTTTCCCACTCCTCCTCACTCCCCATCATCTCTAGATTAAAAACACTGCTGACATAAATAAAAACAGCATTTCCAGCAGCTCTAATGGTTTTTTATGAATGAAGAAGAGGAGCAGTGAACATTGTTTAGTAGAAAATGTGTGACCCCCCCCAAAGAAGGCAAAAGCATTTGCTGTTCAGTGGTTCTTTGCAGAAATGACTACAAAGAGTTTCTGACAGAGTCTGCAGAAGAGAAAACAGATGTTTGAACATACCTGAGCAGTGAAAGCCTGAGGAAACGTCTGAAGCCTCGCTGTCCTTCAGCGTCTGACTCTCAGAGGAGACACGACCCCCTCCTGGGTGGAGGTTCCTCCTTCAGGGACCTGCTGCTGGGTTTTCATGATGAGGAGACCAACTCTTTTCATACACTAACAGAATTTGCTCAAAAATACTAAAGTCTGTCTTTTTTACTGTAGCTTTAGCCAAATAAACAGCTGACATTTGTCCCTGAATGCATCACTGTCAAATGATCAGTAATGTCATAAAACTCCTGTTTCTGCTCTTAGGTGAAGTCTTTCTGCACGTTTCCGGACTGATGGTCCTCAGGTTCTTTAAATATTTGGCCTTTTTGACAGATGTTTAAAGACTAAGAGGAGGGAGTCCATTTTTACACCTTTGGGACCTAAAAGTAGCACAAAGCAAACGGTCATGAACAGGAAAGACGGAGATGACCTTTAACCTAAACAAACATCATTTTAAAAATGACATCAGGATGTAAATATTCTAGTAAAATGGATTTCTTAGTATCTGAATCAAGAAATAAAGAAAAGTTAACTCAAAATAATTCTTGAAAAATAATTCAGCTTAAAAATGATTTTCCAATCAAATCTGACTGGTTAGTAACCTTAAAATGAGCTTTTAGTCTAGAGAGAAAAGCAGAGATGAAGGAGAGAAGAGGAGCACTGCCTTCATGTCCAAATATGAAACACGTGAGGTTTCTTTTCATTTAACGTAAAATCAGTACATTTAAAACACAAACATTTGGTTTTCTAATTTAACGATTTTTCTTTCTAAAAATAACCATTTTCTAAATGAAGGTTATTTTATGAGTGTGGAAGGAAATTATTGCTAAAATGTTTATGTTTAATCTAAAAATAACACTAACGAATTTGTGAAACCGCTTCACCAAAACGGAATCATCAGAATATTTATACAGATGCGCAGAAAATATGAGTTTCTTCCCCCTAAAGCAGTTTTTTAAATGTAAAAATTTCTCAAGGATTCCTCACAAAAGCCTGTTCCGCTACTTAAAAAGGCTTCATTAACCCTTGTGCTATGCTAGGCACTTTAACATTGGGAGTGGGGTCATCTAGACCCACTAGACAGTGCTCTAACCTTTTTTCTTCAATGATTTGTGATCTTCACTGGTGTCCATGGATTCCATGAAATCTTTCCACCTTTATCCACCTTTGTCATGGTAGGGAGAACACCTCAATGGAAGGGGGGGGGGGTCATCTAAGATAGCACAAGGGTTAAAAAAGGTTTTATTCGGCCTTAAAGTTGTTACTTTGGTCAAAGTGTCCACTTTAAGCATCCCTTCAAAGCACTAACAGGAAACAATCTTTTAGATTCAGAACACAAACATGGCCTTTTATAACATAGACCTATACGTCACTAAAATATCTTTTAGTTTAGGAATTAATGCGTTCAAATTAGCGGCATTTAATAAACATCAAAGCTTTTAACAGACTAAACAAGCCAAACCAGTAGCGGTTCTAGGCACGGGCCGTCCGGGCGGTGGCCTGGGGCGGAAAACTGAAGGGGGGCGGCACCGGCGGCTCAGCCCTTGTAAAATATTTTATGCACCATTATTGGTTTACTTATGTCACAGTTTGTGAGTTTGTAACAGCCTGAACCTGGCCGCGCCGCCGCCCTCGCCCCGCAGCTGTGCGCTCTCCTGTCTTTGAGAAGTAGACACAATGTGTGTGTGAAGAAGGAGAAGGGAGGGGGCGCGGGGTGAGCACGGAGCGCCGCCACGTTTGCGCATGCGCAAAACCTGGCGGGCTCATCTTTCAGGGGAGGCGACGGTCGCGGGCTTGATGAAAAAAATAAAAGTAAAAACTGCGACTGCGCCGTCATGTAGCGAATCAGCGCCCCTGGCTGTAGCTGCACGCGCTCCTGCTGGAAATGTGTGAAGGAAGGGGGGGGCTGCGGGGAATCAGTTTTGGGACGCTTCCAAATTAAGTGGCTAGGTGGGGACAAGGGCGGGGGTTTGAATCTACTTTATAAAACCTCTTTATAGGTCAGTCATAAGGTGACATTCTATAACCTACATTTTAATAAAGGTATAAAAAATATATTCTGCTTTTTGGGTTAATTTTGTGTGAAATGCCCAAATAAAAAAAATGGCAACACAAAACAATGCTGTCACTAAGGTGACAGTTGGTTCAGTCGACGGACTTGATGCCTTCTTCGTGACGTGAGGACATTTATGCCAAACAAACGCCAAAAACATCTAAAATATGGAGAAAAAAAGGTCAAAGCCATCTGGTGCCCAATTTAGAAAGAAAAGAAAAGAAGAAGAGGAGAAAAGAGATAAAGAAAAGGGGAAGTCCTCACAGCTTGATGCATGTCTTTTCTAAATTCTAATGCTACCTGCCCTACAACAACGTTGCCGATGAAAACTTTATTTTGGTCGATGACCAACACTGAAGTAGGCCCAAATGTTGCAAATAGCGTCATTTTTTATTTTTTTTAGATTTTATTCTTAAAAATTTGCTCTGCCTTAACTTGTAACATTAGTTATGATTCATGTGTCTGTCTGCTGTGCTGTAACACAAAGGTTGTGTTGTGTTTTGCTGTTGTATACTAGTTCATAATGTTAAAAAAGCTGTGATGGTTACACAGCATGCTGCTGCTGCCATAAGATGCTAATGGGGCAAATAATTTGAGATTGGTCATTAATTAATAATCATTTGTGGCAGCCTAAACGTTTTCACAATGTTTTTTTGACATTTAACTGGGGATTTAGGGGTTAATTTTGAGCCTGCATATGAAGTTTATTTTTTATTTGTTTTACAAATGTGGGGTTATATTTTTAGCCAATAGAATTTCCATAAATCTGTAGGTAGTTTTAAAAATGAATATTTACCATTTACTACAACTCTATGGGGACAAAACATAATGTAACAGGTCATAACTAAAAATGTGCCAATCAAAGGATTGAAGACGGAAAACATGAGCTAATTTTTCTTCTCTGAAGTAGAGATCGATATAGAACATGACAATTTAAATTTCCAATTCATAAATGTTTTTAAAATATTTATTTTATATTATTTATTTAATATTGAGTTTGATTCAATATTTTCTTAGCTAACTGTATTTTTGCATACTTTTGTATCCACTTCTTAATTTCAATGACAATAAAACATTTCAGTTGACAAAGACAAACAAAGTTCTGTTGTGACTATGGGGGGGGGGGGGGGGGGGGCGCCTGGGGAGGGTCTCGCCCGGGAAGTAATTCAGGGTAGAACCGCCACTGAGCCAAACAATAAAGTGGGATTGGTGGACAGGAAACGGTTTAATTAATTCATAAAAGTTTCCATCCTATCAGTCTGGATCTGGAAGTCCCACAGGATCTTTGGCCTCTCATTCTCTACCACCTTCGGAGGTGTTTCCCATTTTGACCTTGGGGTTTCCAGTTCATATTCTGCACACATGTTCCTGTATATTATTCCAGCCACTTGATTGTGGCGCTCCATGTATGCTTTCCCTGCCAACATCTTACACCCACCCTCTGCCCTTGAAGGGCCTCTGTCTGCTCCTGGAGAGCCCAGCTCCAGACCAAAGACCCCCCCCCCCCTGTAGAGATTGAAGGACAGGCTGGAACCAGGGTTTAGGATTACACCCTCTTCACCCCTACACCTTGGGTCTTGTCTGGTGTGGTAGATCTACACCTTGGGTCTTGTCTGGTGTGGTAGATCTATACCTTGGGTCTTGTCTGGTGTGGTAGATCTACACCTTGGGTCTTGTCTGGTGTGGTAGATCTACACCTTGGGTCTTGTCTGGTGTGGTAGATCTACACCTTGGGTCTTGTCTGGTGTGGTAGATCTATACCTTGGGTCTTGTCTGGTGTGGTGGATCTACACCTTGGGTCTTGTCTGGTGTGGTGGATCTACACCTTGGGTCTTGTCTGGTGTGGTGGATCTACACTTTGGGTCTTGTCTGGTGTGGTGGATCTACACCTTGGGTCTTGTCTGGTGTGGTGGATCTACACCTTGGGTCTTGTCTGGTGTGGTGGATCTACACCTTGGGTCTTGTCTGGTGTGATAGATCTACACCTTGGGTCTTGTCTGGTGTGGTAGATCTACACCTTGGGTCTTGTCTGGTGTGGTAGATCTACACCTTGGGTCTTGTCTGGTGTGGTAGATCTACACCTTGGGTCTTGTCTGGTGTGGTAGATCTACACCTTGGGTCTTGTCTGGTGTGGTAGATCTATACCTTGGGTCTTGTCTGGTGTGGTAGATCTACACCTTGGGTCTTGTCTGGTGTGGTAGATCTACACCTTGGGTCTTGTCTGGTGTGGTAGATCTACACCTTGGGTCTTGTCTGGTGTGGTAGATCTATACCTTGGGTCTTGTCTGGTGTGGTGGATCTACACCTTGGGTCTTGTCTGGTGTGGTGGATCTACACCTTGGGTCTTGTCTGGTGTGGTAGATCTACACCTTGGGTCTTGTCTGGTGTGGTAGATCTACACCTTGGGTCTTGTCTGGTGTGGTAGATCTACACTTTGGGTCTTGTCTGGTGTGGTGGATCTACACCTTGGGTCTTGTCTGGTGTGGTGGATCTACACCTTGGGTCTTGTCTGGTGTGGTGGATCTACACCTTGGGTCTTGTCTGGTGTGGTGGATCTACACCTTGGGTCTTGTCTGGTGTGATAGATCTACACCTTGGGTCTTGTCTGGTGTGGTAGATCTACACCTTGGGTCTTGTCTGGTGTGGTAGATCTACACCTTGGGTCTTGTCTGGTGTGGTAGATCTACACCTTGGGTCTTGTCTGGTGTGGTAGATCTACACCTTGGGTCTTGTCTGGTGTGGTAGATCTACACCTTGGGTCTTGTCTGGTGTGGCAGATCTACACATTGGGTCTTGTCTGGTGTGGTAGATCTACACCTTGGGTCTTGTCTGGTGTGGTAGATCTACATCTTGGTTCTTGTCTGGTGTGGTAGATCTACACCTTGGGTCTTGTCTGGTGTGGTAGATCTACACCTTGGGTCTTGTCTGGTGTGGTAGATCTACACCTTGGGTCTTGTCTGGTGTGGTAGATCTACACCTTGAGTCTTGTCTGGTGTAGTAGATCTACACCTTGGGTCTTGTCTGGTGTGGTAGATCTGAGCCTCTATGGCTCTGGTGCTCCGGGCTTGTTCCTGAGCTGCCAGGATGAGCGCTTCAGTGCTGTCCTGTAGACCAGCCTTTTCTAGCCATTGGTAGGACTTCTTGATATCAGCCCCCTCAGTCACGGTCCGGTGGTACATCCCATGCAGGGGTTTGTCCTCCTATGGGGATCTGTCCTCCAGCACTGTATCCTCTGCTCTCCATTGCCTGAGACATTCACTGAGCACACTGTCAGTTGGGGCCTTGAGCTTGATGTGCTCATGCATCTTGGATGTTTCATCCTGGATAGTGGCTTCTACGCTCACTAGTCCTCGGCCTCCTTCCTTGCGGCTAGCATACAGTCTCAGGGTGCTGGATTTGGGATGGAACCCTCCATGCATGGTGAGGAGCTTTCGTGTTTTAACATCCGTGGTCTGTATCTCTTCCTTTGGCCATCTTATTATTCCTGCAGGGTATCTGATAACTGGCAGTGCGTAGATGTTTATTGCCCGGGTCTTTTTTTTGCCATTGAGCTGGCTTCTCAGGACCTGCCTTACTCGTTGGAGGTATTTAGCTGTTGCCGCTTTCCTTGTTGCCTGGTGCCTGGTTCCTTGGTGATGGGCAAGACCCTTAACTTTACTGCCTACCTCACAACATGAGAGTTAATGAACCACACGTCATGAACCACACGGCATACCGGCTCAGATGTCACGGCAGGTGCTGGGGGACCAGAGCACCCTGATGGAAAGTGGGCTACTGGAACAAGACGGAAGAGGACTAGATGTGAGAACAAGGTTAGAGTGCTACTACTCAAGTAATCCCACCCGGAGGGGTTACATGCAGAGAGTGTGGAATGAATGGATGCTTCAAAACCCACAATCAATAACTGCCAAACAACTGGTTCGCCCAATGCTCTAACATCCACAAACGGAAACTCCTATCACAACTTGAGATTGATCCATATATGTATATACATATATATATATATATATATATATACATGTACTTAGAAAACAAAACAGACACTTCAGAATATATAATATACAATTGTAAAAGCACTTGAGGTTTAAATTATTTAGGCAGTTGTGTAAAGTGTTCATCAAATTACTATTACGACAGGCATAGAAAAATGTAAACAACATTAATACAGTTAAGCAAAAAAAAGCGGAAGTGACGACACTGACGACCGGAAGTAGCTAAAACAACCGTTGGTAAGCTAGGAGAGCAGACGCAACGACGTGAGGATAAAAAATGTTTAAGAACACTTTCCAAAGCGGTTTTTTATCCATATTATACAGCATCGGAAGCAAGCCACTACAAATCTGGGACAAAAAAGTAGGTAGCTTAGATCCGGTCAGTCGGTTTAAAAAGTAGATTTTATTGCTAAATGCTAACGCTAACGCATCATTTTAGTCTCTTAAGTAATCATTGTCTTTTCAGCTCACCCACAACCAACTAAAGTGGTGATTATTGTGACGTATGTCTGTAGTTTAAGGGTTAATGTCCGATGAAATGTGCATTAACAGAAATTAACGCACGCTGCGGAAGCATCAACCTCCAACGCAAAGTGCGTTAATGCCGATAATGCACACTTCGAAGGCCATTTTGTCGCTTATACCATGGCGTCTTACAGAAGAAATACATGTTCAACCAGTTTTTAGTGCTGCATTCTTGTCATTTGTTCGGTTTGGAACGCTTTTCATAAAAAGCGGACTATTTGTTACGTGGAGCAGCGCGTTGTCATGGTAACGTGACAACGCACGACCGCCGGTTGAGCCGACTGCAGCGGCAAAAGCGACAAATCAACGCCACGGTGTGTTACATAAAGCATCGGATCAGAGACAAAGTTCTCCTCTTACCACTTGTTTTTGTCCAGATGATGAAGTTAAAGTTTGTCTAGAAGCCGGCGCAGTGATACAGAACATTTAAGCGATGTGACCGGAACTACTTTTTAAGTGCATATCAGTGTTCAACGCATACCCTGCAGCCAATCAGAATCGAGAATTCACCTGGCCCAAGGTACAAGTGTTTTAAACATTTCCCTCTCACCTGTTAGCCCCTCCAGAAAAAGAAATATGCTGTTTTATTGTTCTGCGTCATTCCTATGTACTGATGGGGGGGGGGGGGGGGGGGCTTGGCAGTGAAACCCCCTTGAATAGGATGCTTTTAATTTTTTTTTTCAAGTTTATTTGTATAGCACAATTCGTACACAAAGTAATTCAAGGTGCTTCACAAAACAGAAAAATGCATTAAAATCACAATACATCATAGAAATAATCAACGTAAAATTTACGTTAAAAGAAAAGAAAAAAACAATTTGAAAATTGATTTAAAAGTAAAGGAAGGAAAGGAAAGAAAAGTGCAGATAGGACCTTTCAGTCATATACACGGCTAAACAGAAATGTTTTAAGTCTAGATTTGAACATGAACACAGAAGAGGCCTGTCTGTCGACTTCAGGGAGGCTGTTCCAGATTTTAGCTGCAGAATATTGAAACGCTGATTCCCCTTGTTTAGTTCTGACTCTGGGAATCAACAGGAGGCCGGTCCCTGAGGTCCTCAGAGTACGAGATGGTTCATATGGCACTAACATGTCAGAGATGTACTTTGGTGCTCGGCCATGGAGAGACTTGTACACAAGCAGAGCTGCTTTGAAGTCTATTCTTTGAGGTACAGGGAGCCAGTGCAGAGACCTGAGCACAGGACTAATGTGATCATAGGATTAATGTAATTTGAAATTACGTTTATGTTTTAAAGCTAAGTAAATCTGTGTTTTTAAATTTTTACAGCAATGAAGAGTATCGGTGATGAGATGTTTAAAGATTTGAATCCTGAAACAGAATCGCCTGTTAACACAAATTCAGATTTAACAAATTATTTTCTTAATTTTAGTAGAAAAGCATCCCATAATACATGTTTTGTGTGGTTGAAAAGTGAACCCATAGAAGGTGAAAGGTTCCATCTTCATAAAAGTTCTGTGGCGGTTTTCATGTCATGGCGGCGTCCTGCAAACATCAGCTGGCTTTCAGTCATTGTTGTGTGTTGCTAGGTGAGAAATGGACACATCAAGAAAGTTCTAGACAACGACATCCACTCACACGTGCTGGAAATCGAGGGAGCAAACGTTTGGTGGGTTTTGTCGGTTCCTCTTCTGCTGCAGTTCAAAGTAGAGACGCTAAATGCATAAAGGTGTTGCTGCTTCACTCACGCCTTTCCAAACGCCGCCTTCCTGCAGCACCACATACATCACCTGTCCCGCCGACCCCAAGAAGACTCTGGGGATCAAACTCCCCTTCCTGGTGATGATTATTAAGAACCTGAAAAAGTACTTCTCCTTTGAAGTCCAGGTACGCCGTCAGACCTTTCCCGTGTCGCTGAACGCCGTCATTGCCTTCACTCATCTCTTTGTCTGCTGTGACTCCACGTCAGGTTCTGGACGATAAAAACGTCCGGCGGCGGTTCCGAGCCAGTAACTACCAGAGCACGACCAGAGTGAAGCCCTTCATCTGCACCATGCCCATGAGGCTGGACGATGGCTGGAACCAGATCCAGTTTAACCTGTCAGATTTCACCAGGAGAGCCTATGGAACCAATTACTCAGAGACGCTGCGAGTTCAGGTTTGTGGCCGTGCAGCCGGCGAGGCGATGTTTGCCGTCAGAGTGTTTGGTCTCAGTTTGTGGTCTTCATCAGATTCATGCTAACTGCCGCATCCGGAGGGTTTACTTCTCTGACCGGCTGTACGCTGAAGACGAGCTGCCGGCTGAGTTTAAGCTCTACCTGCCCGTCCAGAACCAGAAGGCCAAAGTCAGTACTCTGTCCACAGGCTGGCCCGGTTCTGGCTTCCATCAGAACTCAGATGTTCTCTTTGTGTTTTACAGCAGTAGATCCTGATGGCCTGCAGAGTGTTGGAATGGTTGTGCGGTTCCGGTGCAGGACTGCTTCCCTTTAGGCTCTTCTGCTGCTGTTCTCCAGCCTGATGTTCTCCCTGCGCTCATTCAGCAGTAGGGTTCTGTTTGGTTCTCAGGGTGAAAAGGATCAAAATCAGCTTTTGGCCTCACAAATTCAACTGTAATACAACTTTATTTTAAATTTCTTGAAGCAAAATAAAACTTTAGTTTATTACGACAGCAGATTTCTTCTTTAGAGGAACACGTTCATATTTATATCTTAAAGGAGACTCCAGAGTTTTTTAAGTTCCATGTTTGTGAAGGCCTTCTGGACCACATATGTACATTTATTCTATACATTCTCTGAAATAAAAGAACATGAAGGTCTCAAATGCCCAGATTTTCATTTGCCTCAGGTGAACGTTGTAACGTGTTTTAACTCCATCCACAGGATTTCACCCTAATGACCAGAGTCAGCCCTAAACTTTAAGTTCTAGTTTCTTTGTTTGCTGGTTAATTCTCCAGAGTGTTGTAAACGAGTAATAAAGGGTTTATTAACCATTGAGGGATAAATCAATCAATCCTTGTCAGGCTGCCCTTTTTCACATTAAAATGTGCCACGATTTCTGCTTTGTAACCCTTGTGCTGTCCTAGGCCCTTTAACGTTGGGAGTTGGGTCATCTAGACCCACTAGACAGTGGGGTCATCTAGACCCACTAGACAGAGCTCTGAACCTTTTTTCTTCAATGATTTGTGATCTTCACTGGTGTCCATGGATTACATGAAATCTTTCCACCTTTATCCACCTTTGTCATGGTAGGGGGAACACCTCAATGGAAGGGGGGGGTCATCTGGACCCCATAGGACAGCACCAGGGTTACCAGTGAATAGACTTCCTACATTCATGTTAAAACCAAGTTTTAAAAACGTCTTTAAGTTAATAAACTAAAAGAGATTTCAGGTCACAAACATTCAAAAGGAAGAAAAACATTTGAATCTTTAGGTGAATGTTTGCTGTGAAACCGTTAATGAACCGACACAAAGACCTTCACTATGAAGACGTTTTTAATCCATTTCAACAAATTATACAAAGAGTTTTGGGTAAAAATGATTTTCTGTACATCCTTGGATTCTGTTGCTTCCATGAAACGGTGTGGCCGCTCTCAGAGCAAAAACATTCATCTGCTTCAATCCATGAACTGACAAATCATGAGAACACGTGTAGAATTTACCCAGAAACCTCCAGTTTCAGCAGAAAACTGCCCCGGGGGCCAATCAGAGCAGCAGGTGGAGCCATGTCTGGGTCACCCAGCCAAGCCTTTAGATCCTGTTGAAGGACTGATGGCAGAACCCAGAGGTTCCTTTGGTCCATCTGACAGACAAACAGAGGAAGATCCGGATCCGTCTTTACCGTCCCGGCTGCATGTTCCATCAGCTCCAGAGGAATTTGGGGAAGAAACCGACGTTCCGGTGAAGCGTTACAAAGGCGAGTCTCAGTGGAGGTCAATCACAGATCAGCCGCAGAACCAACGATGTTTTTACTGATGTTCCTCTGTTTCCCTCATTCAGCTTTAAACCCACAAACACGGATGCAGAAACGGTTCAGAGGACCGGCTGACAGAAGTGGGCCTGAGAGACGGACCGGAAGCTTTCTGAGCCGGTGACGCTCAGAAACGCCTACTAAAGTCTGAAAGCTCTGTAAGCTCCTCCCACAGGCTGACCCCATGTGTTACGAGGAGCTTCCATAGTGGATGACATAGTAGTCATGGACGTACATCAGCACAGCGATGGGCTGTCCAATGATGAGGGACATCCACACGGCCGCGTTGCCATAGTTTCCGTTCAGATAGCGACCCACGAACCACGCCAGAGGAACCTGAAGGATCCAGATCCAGACTTTATCTGCAGCAGCAGCAGCTCTGAGAGGAAGGTGTCCCAGAAAGAAGAGACGGATGTGTCTTACCTGAGTCATCATTCCCATGAAGGCCCAGAGCCGGAACATCTTCAGAGGAACACTCACGAGGTACTGAGGAGGCAGGAGAGAACACGGTCAGCAGCTGCAAAGCTCCTCAGCGTCAGCCTCTAGTTGTTGGTTTCCACGGTGACCCGCTCACAGCCATCCTCCACGCGGTGAAGCTACAGACAGTTTACCTCATGGAAGAAGGCGGAGAGCAGGAACACAAACGTCTGAGCCAAAAACTTGTTGATGCCCCTCCTCAGCATGGGCTTATAGAAGTGTCTGTGGACAAACACACACGTTAACGTCACGCGTGTCTCCAAAGACTTCCTCAGGCCGTTTCTCACCTCAGACACCATTTGTGAACCGGGATGTTCCAGTTGGCCCAGAAGTACGTCACACTCTCCGAGTTCCTATGAGTGAACGGAGGAGTTGGTTCTCACTACAACACGGGTTCTAGTGGGTTCCACGCTGTGCAGAACGTCACTCACCACCAGTCCCTGTAGAACTCTCTGTCTCCAAACTGCAGCAGCTCTGCCACGAAGTTCATGGAGGAGTGGAAGAACCAATAGAAGAAAATCAGCCATATCAGATGGTTGGGCACCTGGGGGGGGCGGACAGGAACAGGGGTGGTTCTGGTTCTGCATCTGAATGTTTCAGAGAGCCGTAATCAAAAGCCAAAACACTCACGGCCAGTTTGAGCAGCCGCTCCACCATCCGAGAAAAATCCATTTCCTGAAAGGGAAACCAAAATCCAGAATCCAAAATCCTGCTAAAGGCTCTCATGCTAGTGTCCGGGGGGGGGGCACGCACCTGAAAAGGTCTCATGGAGTTCTGAATGGTGGGGACCATCCACTGAAAAGACATTCAACACCCGCATCAGTGTTGGGAAGAAAAGAGCAGTTATCTGCAGCATCTATGGTCTGGCCCTAAAGCTGTTCTGTGAGTGTGCTGCTACACCCCCCCTGTGGGGGGGCAGTGGAACCATCAGAACCCTTTCTGTTCTGCAGAACATCTGGAAATGGTTCTTACCTGCTGGATCAAGCCCACCAACAGCTGCATGAGAAAAAGCTGCAGGAGAGAAGAACGCACGACTGTAAAGCCCCCCCAACAACGACTGCACAGGGGAATCTGCCCCCCCACCCCACCATTTCAAAGAGCCGTCTCATCAGGAAGCGTTTGCGGATCCGGTGAGAACGCGGGAAGTTGAGCTGATAGCAGAGAGTCGGGGCCAGGATAAAGTAGTACATGTCTACAAAATAAAAGAACCAGTTGGATCAAACTGTTTCCTGTTAACAAAATAAGATGCAACCTAGTAGAGAGTAAATGTTTACAGGGTTCTGCATTATCATCACTACGGCATCCTCTCGGTCACGTGCACTCACCTCTGTGCGTGAGGTTTCCCGGGTAGGACACATGGGACCGGACCGCCGAGCCGTTTGCCACGTTAGGACCTGAAACAGACCAGAACGTCTGAGGTTTCTCCACAGCATCTCCATCCTCCACGTTCAGGCTCAGACCGCGTAGTTAGGAGTGAAGTCCATCCACAGTAACGCTCAAGTTCCGTCTCCCCCAGGACGGCCCGGCTGCTTCAGAGCAAACAACATCTCCAAACGTTTCTACTTTCCCGTCAGACTGCTGTGAAGTCCGGCATCTTCTGAGACCAGCCGATGCCAAAGTTCTGGATGCCTTCATGCGGTTCTGTTATCCTCTGATCTTCAGCGGGGAACCAACCTCCATGAGCAGAAGAACCTTGGAGGATTTGGCTGCAGTTCCAGCTGCCTTCCACCAGGTTCTCCTATGAAGCTCTGGGTTCTTTACTGTTCTCCTGATCATTGAAAGGACAGAGATCTCACGTTCTGATGAGATCCAGAACCAGAAGTACTGACGGGGACGTTCTGTTTCTTCTGTCAGTAAATATACAGACTGTCCGTGGTACCATCCGGTACCGTGGAACCCCGTGTTCTGCAGGCTGAGGGCCAAAAGTTCACTGACGTTGTCGTTGGAACTCAACAGAACACAAACCAATGGAGAGCTTTGTGGTTTTCTTTGAACTCTTCTGTTCATGGAAGAGAGAACATCTTGGTTCTTCTCACCTTCAGTTCTATGGCAGAACCTCCGTTTGATCCCACGAGGAACTAATGCTGTTGCATGCTGGGTACTTTCTAGAAACGCCGCGTCCGGATGAACACTTACATGAATGCGAGCGCCTCAGGCGCTTGGCTTCGGCCTGCCGGCTTTCTCTGCACCACCTGTTGGCGTCCTGGTAGGAGTAGAGCTTCAGGAAGAGCACGGTGTAGACGCCTAAAGAGAGGACCCCCCCCACTGACACACACACACACACACACACACACCGGCACTACACGTTAAAATGTCTTTAATTAAAGACAGGCTGGTTATCAAAGAATCCACAGTTCCTTTCTGTTCCATCACATGCACACACACAAACGTGCCTGGGGTCAAAGAGGGCACAGTGAGCACTGTGACGGAGGAGAAGACCAACATGAAGAGCAGGTTGAAGATGTGAAGAATCCAGCCGCTGGTTTCAGAGAAAGTCCCCTGAAAACACAGAAAATGTAGCAGATCTGCAGACAGGAGGATGCTGCTACCCACACGAAGATAAGGAGGATTTCAGAAACCTCCCAGTCAAACTGTTGGTCAGAAAGGAACAAACAGGAAGTCAGACTTACCACCGCCAGACGCCGCTCCGTGTACAACGCCGCCAGGATGAAAACGTTTGACACTGAAACACAACAGAACCGGACCGTGAAAGAAAACACTTCCTGATAAAGTCAAGTCTCCAAATTCATTCATGGAGTGAAATCAGAACCAAAAACGGTTCTGGTGGTTAAAAACTGAAGTGTGGTGATGATGTCATCAAGTCACAATAACAGCCAGAAACCGCAGTGAAGAACTGAAACATGCAGAAAAACATGTTTAATGTTGAAACGTCTGAAAGTGAAAACCCAAACTACACTCTGACTGGTTCTGAACGTCATTTTTGTCGTTTTCACTAAAGAGAAAAGGGTTCTGCTGCTGTGAGATCAGCCTCCTCTTCACACGACGCCCGAAGACGAAGGTCCTCACCGATGATGAGGCAGGCCGCCGGCCAGCTGTAAGGGTCCTTCAGGAACAGAGACACCACTTGGATGGGATCCACCAAGATGCCGTACCTGGAGGACAAAGAGTCTTAGTGGGCCAGTCAGAAAACCAGCCTGGATTTTGGGTCCTGGTTCCACGACCGTTCTTCTACTTCAGTCAGATCAGCACTTTACCGTCTCCAAACTCACTTTATAATGTTCTCCAGGAAGAGGCGGGCGTTACTCAGAACCTGTGGATAGAGACAAACATCAGATGATGTCAGACTCCCACCGCGGAATCGGGTCGGAGCCGCTTTCAGCCGCCTGACCTTTGATCAGCTGAAAAACCGGCTTATCGTTTCTGCTGCTTCATGTTTGTGCTTAAACTGCAGAGTTTCTGTGCAAAGCAAGAGCAGAACAACCCAAGAACCTGCAGGATCTGCTCCAGAACCCTCAGAACAACCAGCGCCGCCGTGGAGATCAAACACGTCCAATTTCCCGCGGAAGAACCCCCCCCCCCCAATGTAGAACCGGCTAATGATCGTGTTCCAAGTTCAGCTGCAGCGAGACAGAACCGTGAAGGCCTGGGTCAAAAGTGGTTCTGATCCAACTGGGTCCCAAACAAGAACATTTGCCTCTGTGACCTTCAGCCAGATCATGCCAAACAATCAGGTCAGAGGTCACAGAGGCCCGTAGAGACGGAAGGTTCTCTGTTGACTGCAGTCACACGTGGAACCCAAAGCAGAAGAAAACGGACCGAACGTCTGCAGCAGAACCCGGTTCCTCCAGCAGAAGAACCCAAACGTCCGCTGCAGAACCCGGTTCCTCCAGCGGAATAACCCAAACGTCCGCAGCAGAACCCAGTTCCTCCAGCAAAAGAACCCAAACGTCCGCAGCAGAACCCGGTTCCTCCAGCGGAAGAACCCAAACACCCGCAGCAGAACCCGGTTCCTCCAGCAGAAAAACCCAAACGCCCGCAGCAGAACCCGGTTCCTCCAGCAGAAGAACCCAAACGCTTGGAGCAGAACCCGGTTCCTCCAGCAGAAGAAAACGGACCGAACGTCTGCAGCAGAACCCGGTTCCTCCAGCGGAAGAACCCAAACGTCCGCAGCAGAACCCGGTTCCTCCAGCAGAAGAACCCAAACGTCCGCAGCAGAACCCGGTTCCTCCAGCAGAAGAACCCAAACGCCCGCAACAGAACCCGGTTCCTCCAGCAGAAAAACCCAAACGCTTGGAGCAGTAACTGGTTCCTCCAGCAGAAGAAAACGGACCGAACGTCTGCAGCAGAACCCGGTTCCTCCAGCGGAAGAACCCAAACGCCCGCAGCAGAACCCGGTTCCTCCAGCGGAAGAACCCAAACGTCCGCAACAGAACCCGGTTCCTCCAGCGGAAGAACCCAAACGTCTGCAGCAGAACCCGGTTCCTCCAGCGGAAGAACCCAAACGCCCGCAGCAGAACCCGGTTCCTCCAGCAGAAGAACCCAAACGCCCGCAGCAGAACCCGGTTCCTCCAGCAGAAGAACCCAAACGCTTGGAGCAGAACCCGGTTCCTCCAGCAGAAGAAAACGGACCGAACGTCTGCAGCAGAACCCGGTTCCTCCAGCGGAAGAACCCAAACGTCCGCAGCAGAACCCGGTTCCTCCAGCAGAAGAACCCAAACGTCCGCAGCAGAACCCGGTTCCTCCAGCAGAAAAACCCAAACGCCCGCAGCAGAACCCGGTTCCTCCAGCAGAAAAACCCAAACGCTTGGAGCAGTAACTGGTTCCTCCAGCAGAAGAAAACGGACCGAACGTCTGCAGCAGAACCCGGTTCCTCCAGCGGAAGAACCCAAACGCCCGCAGCAGAACCCGGTTCCTCCAGCGGAAGAACCCAAACGCCCGCAGCAGAACCCGGTTCCTCCAGCAGAAGAACCCAAACGTCCGCAGCAGAACCCGGTTCCTCCAGCGGAAGAACCCAAACGTCTGCAGCAGAACCTGGTTCCTCCAGCGGAAGAACCCAAACGCCCGCAGCAGAACCCGGTTCCTCCAGCAGAAGAACCCAAACGCCCGCAGCAGAACCCGGTTCCTCCAGCAAAAGAACCCAAACGTCCGCAGCAGAACCCGGTTCCTCCAGCGGAATAACCCAAACGTCCGCAGCAGAACCCGGTTCCTCCAGCAAAAGAACCCAAACGTCCGCAGCAGAACCCGGTTCCTCCAGCAGAAGAACCCAAACGTCTGCAGCAGAACCCGGTTCCTCCAGCAGAAGAACCCAAACACCCGCAGCAGAACCCGGTTCCTCCAGCAGAAAAACCCAAACGCCCGCAGCAGAACCCGGTTCCTCCAGCAGAAGAACCCAAACGCTTGGAGCAGAACCCGGTTCCTCCAGCAGAAGAAAACGGACCGAACGTCTGCAGCAGAACCCGGTTCCTCCAGCAAAAGAACCCAAACGTCCGCAGCAGAACCCGGTTCCTCCAGCAGAAAAACCCAAACGCCCGCAGCAGAACCCGGTTCCTCCAGCAGAAGAACCCAAACGTCCGCAGCAGAACCCGGTTCCTCCAGCGGAAGAACCCAAACACCCGCAGCAGAACCCGGTTCCTCCAGCAGAAAAACCCAAACGCCCGCAGCAGAACCCGGTTCCTCCAGCAGAAGAACCCAAACGCTTGGAGCAGAACCCGGTTCCTCCAGCAGAAGAAAACGGACCGAACGTCTGCA